>NC_066853.1:1057285-1357285 GCF_001640805.2 Lates calcarifer
CCATTGTTTTTGACATGCTCTTACTATACTATGACATTTTTTGATTTTTTGACTTACTATACTATGACATTTTTTGACCATTTTTGCCTTACTATACTATGACATTTTTTGACCAATTTTCATATCTTACTATACTATGACATTTTTTGATGGTTTTTTGACCCCTTAACATATTATGACATTTTTGACACCTTACTGTAATGTGACATTTTTGGACAGTTTCAGACACCGTACTATACTATGACATTGTTTGATGCCTTACCACGACATTTGATATTTTTTTATGCCTTACTATAGTATGACATTTATGTCTTATTGTACAATGACATTTTCATGACATTTTTTATGCCTTATGAATATGGCATTTTGAGACATTTTTGTATCCTTACTATGACATTTTTTTTTTGTTTTCATGACACCTTTTATGCTTTAATATACTATGATGTTTTTTTCCACATTTTTTACTCTGACCTTTTTTGGACATTTTAAAAGTCTTACTATCCTATCCTTACTATCCTTTTTTTTTTGACAGTTTTGATGTCTTACATTTTTTGACAGTTTTTGGCACCTCTATTTTATCATGTACTGACTTTTTCTCATTTGATAGACAGGATTAATTAGTTTGTATATTGTATATATTGTATATTCACTGATATATTCATTACATACCAAGGTTTTGGATGATCTCTCTGCGATCACGGACAACGTCTCTGATCGTGGACGATGTCTCCCTCATCCTCAACAATGTCTCTCCGATCATGGACGACGTCTCAGCAATTGTGAACGATGTCGTGGACGAAGTGGTGTCACCTGGAGGAAATTTACAGATAACTTTTACTGTTGTAAACTACATCTAGTAACAGATTACTCTGACTGGTAAATCTTACTTCTGATATTGCTACTTACTGTTATATTACTTCTATTAATACACATTACTAATGCATTATTTTTATACAGCAAATTACTTATACGGTTATATGGTATATAACAGTTTAACGTCAGTGCTCTGTGTTGGACAGTTGATGCAAAGCTGTTTGTGAATTACCTGGAGGCCTCTGTCCTGGTCTCAAAGAACGTCACTGTACGAAGACTCTCTGCGATCGCAGACAATGTCTCTGAGATCATGGACAAAGTCTCTAGCGATCATCGACAATGTCTCCATGAACGCCGGCAGTGCCGACTTATCGGGGACCGAGTCACCACGAGTCACGGGACAATGTCTCTGATCGTGGACGATGTCTCCCTCATCCTTCAACAATGTCTCTCCGATTGTGGACGAATGTCGTGGACGAAGTGGTGACACCTGGAGGAAACCAAAGAGAAACATACAAAGGAAATTGATCAATACACTACTACCTATTCCTCAGTTTAACCATGAAAACACTATATAAATATTCAACATTTCAGCTGAACCACAACATTTAACAAACATTAGAGGCTGTTTCAGAAAATCAACAGTTGACTGTCATCACCTCCTGAAGAACAACAACAAGTATTTGGGGAACAAGTCAAATGATTATTGATTGTGTGTCTATCAACTAATCACTGAAGCAGTCATGTGTGTTACTGTGAACTGCACAACAATAATAAACACTATCAGTTAATTTGGAATTTAAACTTGTGTTTTTTATTCTTCAGTAAAAAGTCAGAGTATTTCTTCCACCACAGATGCTCACATAGAGAATCAGTTTTTCACATTTCAACCTCCTTCTTATTAACACACATTTAAAACATCTTTGTTTTGTGTTTTTTCATTTAATGAATAATAACCAAATATACAAAGGTCTTAACAGCAGCTAAAGTTAGTGTAGAAGTGGCCATTATAAACTAAAGATACTTTTAAATCATCCTCTGACCAACAGTTCAAATTAACAGACTTATGAACAAGTCACTCCAACATTTTATTTGTAGAGTTGATGGTGTTGTACAGTGCAGTCTAGTGTGTCTAACACAAACACATAATGAAGAGTTTCTGATCATGTCCAATCAAACTGAAGTTAAGATATTTTTCAATCCCATTTTGACTGATCCTGAACAATAACAATCCAAGACAGAACATTTAGTGTTGGTTCTGATGTGTTTGATATAGTTTGGTGAGAAGCTGAGGAGAGCTACAGTCACTTTGTCCACAGACAAAACACTGACAACTATTCTGATACATCGTTTTTAACACTTCTACTGATAATTAACCATAACTTCATTTAGCATTTGTTGGTTTTAATGTCTGATTCTGTCGTGAGGAGAGCTGCAATGAAAAAAGACAGTAAATCCACAGAGTGTGGACTAACTGGTCCTGGACTCATCTGGACTAGATCAAGAACCTTGAAATGAAGATTTTCTCTTTCAGAGTGAAACTGGTTTCTCTCAGTGATCTCAGCTCAGACTCTGTGAAGGGACACGCAGTTCAAATGGAGTTTTCAATCCTGAATTCAACACAAACTGAGCTCAGTCAAACATCAAGTCACCACAAACAAATGACTGATCACTAACATCCACAACAGAGGATCAATGGATGCTCATGGACAGATTACTACCTCTACACCTGGAATATGTCCCGGAAATAGACAAAAACCTGAGCGCGAGGAGAACGACCAGGGATGGACACACAAAGACCCACAACTACAGGATACAAGACAACCACAAAGAGACAAAAAGCTGGACAGAAGCTGATGTAAAACGATCAGAACCAGAAGCTAACCCGAAACAAACTGACTTCAGATGACCCGGATGGAACACACCATTACAGAGACACGACATGTCTGAACAGAGAGCGTGAAGAGATGGAAACAGACCGAGAGAGGCTCATTTAATGGACCCACAACTCATGTCAGAGAAACACTAACACTCTGAGCCACGCGATACAAACAACGGAACACAGCTAAAAGGTACCGCTAAGAGACGAGGCTAATGCTAAGGCTAACACTCCACGATAATGCTAATTAGTTAGCGCAGAGATGATTTGGACTCAGAGACACAAACACATTCGGACCCACGCGATAAAAACGAGGGAAAATGGCCGAAAAACAGAAGGCTAGTGCTAAAGCTAACGCTAGCCGTTCATGCTGATGCTAACCGCTAGATAGTTAGCTGTTAGCCTTACCTTAGCTGCCGGTGTGTTCAGGGTCCACAGCCAGTGACGGCACACGCCAACCAACGTCTGGAGACAAACGCTGATTGGACGGCTGGTTATGCTCCTTCTGATTGGTCGAATCAGCGGAAGTGAAGCGTGAGCGCTGAAGGTCTCAGTGGAGCCCGGTTCAAGTCTCAAAGTCCGAAACCTGGACCGTGAAAAGTCAGTCTGTCTCAGTCTAAATCATCACCTGAGTGTTCTTCAGGTTTGTGTTTGTTTTTCAAAATAAAAGACTCATCAGCTTGACGGCAGATGTGTTTTATTTGAACAGAGGAGGTTCAGTGGCTCTGAACGTTCCACATCAGACAATATGAGAAATAAAACAGACTGAAGGTTTAATGCTGAAAACTGATCATACAACATAAAGTAAAGGTGTGTTTAAGGTGAGGTGAACCAGTGACGGACACTTAGAGTTAGATAAACCAGCAGGAGAGGACTCTGTCCCAACAGGAAATACATCACATTTACAGCCTCACGCTTCATCTAAAGCTCCACATTTTCCTTGAAAGAGAATCAACAGAACGTGGAGCTCATTCAGGGTTTCTGCAGGTTCTCAGTTAATCGTCATAATAATGTCACACATGTAGTTTAAACAGCTGGTTCACAATCCTCTCACAACCATTAACTGTTTGTTTCAGTCCTTCCTGCTGCATTTAACAATGATGCTGATACGGCTGATTTGAAGGAGTCTGTGAATTTACCTCCAGGGATCAATAACGTCTGATCTGAATCAATAATCATACATCATTATTTATTGTAAAGGAGTAAAAGCTGCTGTATTCTCCTCTGAAATACAAGAGCAGAAGTAGAGGTTAGTAAAATACTCAATTATTATTTAAAGAGTTAGGTTTTAAATATGAAATGAATAATGAATCAATGTTGTTGGGGTTCGTCCAGGTTATTCCAGATTAGGAGGAAAATACCAATAATAAATTAACTTTCTTTTGGTTTTGTCAGTTATTATTTTTTGCTTGTTGTTGTTTTAAAAAATAAACAGGATAATAACGGAAACGTAAAGACTGTGAGACGTTCAAGTTTGGCTCGGTGAAGACGTGAACGGACTGAAGTCGACGTGGTTTCTGTTCGTCACAGTGAACGACGTCAAACTTTTCAAAGGTTTCAAACGTACAAATTAAAAAAATAAAGCTTCTATACAAACTTTTTTTAGTTGTTTAAAAGTCATCGGGCTGAGGAGCAGGTAGAAAAGGTTCTGGTTAGAAAGATTCCAAAAAGCTACAAAAACAAAGAGACAGTGAAGTAAACGCTGCGTTCACTGACGAGCTGAGGATCTGTCGCTGTTAGCTCTGATGGGGTTTAGTGAACAGTTACTGTGTCCAGAACTTTGATCGAGCCCTTAAACGTTACACGGAGTCATTGATTATGTAAAGTATTGATCAGTGCAGCTCAGGTTCGTTTCCCACCTGACGCTAGTTTATTAGTCGTATCCAACAGCTGATTGGCTTCATCGTGTCTCTGAGCGTCTCAAGCCAATCAGAAGCTGGTCTCGTTCATGTGTGGTTTGGGGCTGGTGGGGGCGGGGGCGGGGGCGGGGCTCTCTGGACTCGCAGGGGTCTCAGGTGACGCTGGGACGTCGGTGGGAGACGCTGTAGCGCCACCGCGGCGAGGAGAGACGGGGGTCTGAGACCGGGTTGGGGCTCACCGCTGTGGGGGCGGGGCTTGTTGGGGAGGTGGGCGTGGCCCTGCGGTGTGATGAGGATGAGGACAGCGGTGATGAGGACAGTGATGGAGGTGTTGTGGGTGAATAGCGAGCGCCGGGCGACACAGAAAAGGTGGTCTGGGTCCTGAGGCCGAATCTGGCCTCTAACTCGCTGCAGACCGCTAAGCTCCGCCTCACGCCCTCCGACCCCGCAGGGACCCCGAACCCGGTTCCCCCCGCCGCCTCTGAACCCTTAGCGAGCTCCTGGCAGCGCTCGACGAAGCTCCCCCTCCGCACCTGACCCCCACTCTCTGTCCATGTGTCTGGTGGGGCGGGGACTGGCGGTCTGGTTGTGGCCGAGGACGGCGAGGGTCTGAGGTCCGGCTCCGGGCCCAGTCAAGTGGGCGGGGTCTCGGACAGGCTTAGTCAGCGGCACAGGGGGCGGAGCCTGGCGGGGGAGGCTGCCGTACAGCGACGCCGACGAACTGGAAGCTGCGGCTCCTCGACCTCCTCCTGCAGAGTGAAGACGCTCGGTCCTGAAGCCGTCACTGAGCTGAGAGTGGAGGCTGGAGGACAGGAAGTCACAGGAGTCAACGTCAACAACAACAACAACAACAACAACAACTAGAAAATTCCTGGAGAAATGTTAAATGATCATCAGCTGTCAGGAGTAAAAATGGCCTCTGATGTTTTATATGTGGACGTCCTGTTTACGGTTTAGGCTCCGTCACAGTTTTAAAACAGCTCATCTCTGTTTCTAACGAGCTTCAGAGCTCAGTTTAACATGGCAGTCTATGGGACTGTGGGTCAGAGCTCTCTGTGTTTGGAGGAGATTTATTCACAAACTGTGAGTCATGTGACAATGGGAGTCACACTGGGTGAGAGAGGACACATTTCTCTACGTCTTCATATAGAAAGTGTCTGTGTAGGTTGGAAACTGTGGGAATTAAAAGAGGTTTGAATCAGATTTTTATGGTAAAATGTTCAGAGGTGACAGTTAGAGTGATGATGTCACACAGTCTAACCCTGAACATTCCGCGCAATACACACCCATTATAAACTCTGACACGGGAAAATAAAAACATAAAATTTAAACAGTGATTTTATAAAAACTGTAACAGCTATCAACATGAAGATTTAACCCAAAAGACTCTCACTTCTTGTGATCGGTTTAAAGTTTAAACCACGTTTCTACAGAACTGAATGTTCAGAACGTTGTTGAGGAGAACGACAGTTTCAGAGCAGAGATGTGATGAAGGAGGATCAGCGTCAGTAAAACTAGAACCTCAGCCTCATGTCTGAACGCCTCCGACCCAGCTACAGGAAATACAGTCACCATCTCTACTTCTACAATCTCTGTCCCTGAGTTATGGTTCTGAATAATGAACATTATGATGTCACAGCGACGCTGACTTTCCAACTTGTTGTCACTTTATGAAAAAAATGTTTATATAATTTTGATGAAAAGCGTTGAGAAATGTAACTGTGTGTATTAATCACGATATAATTAATGAAGAGTTACCTGTGCATGTAACGGTATCACCAGTTCACAATAACAAAACGTAACAAAAGTCGGAGAATACGACTGTTTTAGTTAAAATGAATGCTTTGTTCATTGTTCAATAAACAGAGTGTGTGTGTGTGTGTGTGTGTGTGTGTACCTGCAGGTGGAGGCTCTAGGTGTGCTGTCAGGTGTTCTGGTCAGAGCCAGGTCACACTGGTCCAGCAGCTCCAGCAGCTCCTCCTCTGTGGGCCCGCCCAGCGCTGCCAGACAACCAATAAGAGCCCAGATCAACAAACGGACCAATCACAGAGCGGGTTAAAGCTGTGTGGGAGCAGAGAGAGTCTGACCTCTGATGTCGACCTTCCCGGCGATCTCCATGGCCGTCGTCAGGTCCCACATCTGGATGCTGCCGTTGCTGTGGCCGCTGAACAGGTAGCGCCGCGGCCGGGAGCCGATCCGACTCGAGCCCTCGCACTCGTGGACCATGAAGGCCGTGATGGACATGCCGTCCACCGAGCGCACCTCACACACCCTGACACACACATACACACACACACAGAGTAGAGTGTGTTTTCTCACATGTCAGACGTAAAAACCGACTCTAAACCTCGTCACAAACGTGTCCCTCACCTCTTCCCATTGGACGACAGCCTGACGTACAGTTTATCTGTGTCCGGGACGACTCTCTGGATAAAGACCTGCTGGTCGTCTCTCTCTCCGTACGGACCTGAAACCACAAACACAGTCACTATCTGTGATAGGGCGACCTCTGCTGGACAAAACCTGCATTACACTGAGCTGAGAAGTCTGAGGGTAAACCTGCTCACAGAACGCTGGCAGCTACAGGAAGTCAAACCTGCTGTTACCTATCTCTGTGCCGGCGCTGCAGCCTCCGTGTCCGTCGACGTCGTCCAGGCTCAGGATCTTGAAGGAGGTGAGCGGCGTGGACCCCGGCTGGGTGGAGATCATCCCTCTGAACCGAGTCACCGTCCATCGTTCGGACGTGGTTGTTGTCGGCGCAAACTGAAAGACAACGAGCGTGAGAATCAGTGACAGGACGGAGGAGAGACAGCAGGTGTTTCTGGACTGGTACCTGAGATCAGGTGTTTCTGGACTGGTACCTGAGATCAGGTGTTTCTCAGACAGCATGATCTTGGTGACTGGACTGCGGTGGACGGAGAAGGTCTGGAACAGCTGAGGCCCTGAGCCGACGGTCTCTGGATGCTGAACGATGACTCGAACCGTCCCGGAGCTGGTCCCGTACGCGATCTCGATCCAGTTCCCGCTGTCACCTGATCAGACGGAATCAGTCGTCAATAAATCCACGGAAACATTTTCACATTAGTTCCTTTAATGTTTCGGTCTCGTACTGGTTTTGGGCGTGAGGTAGACGCTGAGAGCAGTGATGGCGTCTTCAGTCGGGTCTCTGTACAGCTCCGTCACCAACAGGTCGTTGTCCTTCATCCTCAGTGGAAACTTCTGAACGTCTGAAACAAAACAGGGACGTCACGATCAGCAGAGATTCTTTATTCAAACTAAGCTTTATTCATCACATCACACACAGACAATTAATCAGTTGTTGTTCTGTTTGATGATGACAAAGCTCTGTGAGGCTGCACAGCCTGGAACTAAATCCACCGAACAAACACGACAGAAGAGAAGAAACTATCTTCAGGACGGAAGATAATGATCATGAAAGTTGTTAGTTGCAGCTCCAATCATCAGGATTTACTGTCTGGTGCCAATCCATCCAGACCTGCAGGTAAAGTGAGCAGGATTCATCCTCTGGGGAGCATGAATCACACAGCGGAGTTTCTTACCGATGTAGTAGATGGATCCGTTGTTGCAGCCCAGGATGAGGAAGGAGCCGGCGGTGTCGTAGCTGCTGATGGGAACCACGTCCTGGTTCTGTACAGAGACGACAGAGAACTGAACACTCAACCAACCGCTCATTTACCATCCAGCTGCTTCTACCGATCAACCTCCACCCACCTGCCAGTGTTTGGTGACGGCGTTCCACACTCCGACCTTCCCCGTGTGGCTGGTAGCGATCAGCTGGTTACCAACGAAGAAGAGCGCCTCCACTGGCACATTCAGACTGAAGACACCTGCAGGAGAAAGATACCGGTTGTTTCTGTGCTGCTGAGGTTGTTTTTACCAACTTTTATTCTGTTGCTGCCAGACTCCAATGAAAATCAGAATTTAACTGAGCTGAACACAGGAGCCGCTGGAATACCACTGTTAGTTAGTCTGTGTTACTGTGTGGTACTTTTACTTCAGTAAAGTATCTGATTACTTCTTCCACCACTGAAAGTCACACAGTAACACAGACACACGAACAGATGGAGGCAGTGGTATTCCAGCAGCTCCTGTGTTCTGAACGGTAAAATCCCTGATTTTCTCAATGGAGTCTGGTGATGACATATCACAGTGTTTCTGGTTAAACAAAAAGGAAGCAAAACAAAACTCATACCAATTTCATTTCCGTTTCCGTCGGGACAGATGGACCACAGGATGATCTCTGTCACCGAGGCGACGGCCACCATCTTGTCGTTGTCTCCCAGCGAGCCGCCCATCACCTTGGCGTTGAGCGCGACTCTATCGATCACCCAGTCCAGACGAGGGGAGGTGAAGACCTGCTGCCACCCGGTCGACTCCTTCACCCTGACGGAGGGAGACAAAGAAAAGATTAAAAGGTGAAAATATAACAACTAAAGGCTCAGTTCACCTGTACTTACCTGTAGCAGACGACAAACTGCGCGTAGGCCACGGCGATCCAGTTATGGTGACCACAGATGATCCGGACCATCCCAGAATCTGACGACTGACCTACACACAAACACACATTAGAAAACACCTTTAAAGGTCTCAAACCCTCCCTTAAGAAACACCTGTCTACCTGCAGACGTCCTCTCCTCGATGCTGGCCCTGCCCAGTATCCCAGAATTCCCCAGGTTTGGTGGCATGGTGTTGCTGCGTCTGACCGGCGCTCTCTCTACGTTCATGACCCGACCGGCCATGAACTGCGACCCCGCCACGCTGTGACGGTTGCGCCGTTTCGCCGGGTACACTGGGGGCGAACACAGACAGGAAGTGAGGACACAGAGGGTCAAACAGCAAGAAACAGGTCTGTGGTGGCTCAGGTGTGCAGGGTGGTGTACCTGGTGGAGGCAGGTAGCCGTTGAACAGCACGTTTCCACAGGATGATCGGTCCAGCTCGTCACACAGCTGCAGCTTCCGCACTGACGCAGAAAACACACAGTTAATTCAGTAGATAATGAAACAGAAAAGCTGTCTGACATCATGATGACAGGATTCCTACAGAGACAGAAGGTGAAGTAATCAGATACTTTACTGAAGTAAAAGTACCACACAGTAACACAGACACACTAACAGATGGAGGCAGTGGTATTCCAGCAGCTCCTGGTTAAATCCCTGTTTTTGTCAATGGAGTCTGGTATTGATACATAGAGATGTTTCTGGTTAAAGTAAAAGGATCTGACTCTTTAATAAAAAGTTAGTTTTTTTACAGCAGCTCTCTCCTGTCTCTCAGTCTGTGTCTCACCGAGCGGCGTGATGCCGTAGAACTCGGCCTCGTGCATGAGCATGTGCACGTTGATGGATCGGGGGTGCAGCTCTTTGGTCCGCAGGAAGTTGAGGATGGGAGCAAACAGAGACGGATCCCTGTCGATGAAGATCTACGGCAAGAGAGAAGGGACAGTTAGTACAACACACTATGATTTAATCAGTAAATAAACAGACAAATAAAAACTTACAGCTCCGGTTTCATCCTTCAGAGTCGAGATGCGACCGCTCAGAAGACTGAAAACAAAAACAAAATCCAACTTTACTGGACTTTACTGCAGCTCTAAACCAAAGCAGCCTGAAGTTAAAGTTCATGTGCTGAATTTACCAGAAGACAGTTCTCACTCATAAAACATCTAAATTTACATTTTAAATCTCTGTTGTCTTTGCCAGTTAGAGGCAACGTTAAATTACCAATATTCTGAATGGAGTTTGGTTCTGGCCGCATAATGTATGTGTGTTTTATGGACCAACCTGGAGAAGAATGAGTCAGGAACCCAGGTGAGGGTCTGTCGGGAGGTGCTGAACCTGAAAACACACAAACAAACAAACAAACAAACAAACATTACCTCGCTAACTCTTCTTCTTTGTCTTTTATCTGCAAACTGCTTCTGAGTGGAGGACTATCATCACTAAAGGTGGTACTACACTTTATTTCAGCCATTTTAGCACAATGTTCACAGCCACAAGACTCCATTCACAAAAACAGGAATTTTACTGAGCAGAACACAGGAGCTGCTGGAATACCACTGCCTCCATCTGTTACTGTGTCTGTGTTACTGTGTGGTACTTTTACTGCAGTAAAGTATCTGATTACTTCTTCCACCACTGAAAGTCACACAGTAACACAGACACACTAACAGATGGAGGCAGTGGTATTCCAGCAGCTCCTGGTTAAATCCCTGTTCCCAAACTAATGTTGACACCTGTGTATAGGTTTATCACTCAGGTAAACAGATAAATAACCTTTATTTATCTTTATTTATCTCTGAACCACAGCTGGAATTAAAGAAACTGGACACACAAGATGCTAAACTCACTTTTTCTAATGTTATCACATCCAGTTTTTACCAGTTCCATTGTCGGACAGAGTCGTAATGTAAATCCCTCCTTATTAAACGGCGTTAATTCACCAAAGTGTAATTAAAACAACCCGATAAATAAACTTATGCGTCGTTTGTTTGTGTAGTGCATCAGTATCTGAGAGTACAGCTAGCTTAACGTTAGCTCCACGCTGATTTGTCCTAGTTCCATCGTCGGACAGAAAATAAACCTTTAAGTTCGGTTTAAATCTACTGTAACATCACTTTACTCTCTCTGTGTGACGTTCATTTCCTCTCTACTACGACTGTTTGTCAAGAAAAGCGTCGTTATGAGCCTGGATCGTCTGTTAAAAGTGATTTAAGTGTCGGGATGTAGAAAATCACAATGAGGCGCTAACCGCTGAACACGACCGTTAACATCGGGTTTAAAGTCGCTAAATTCAACTTTACTCGACTCATCAGTTCATTACAGAGACGGGCAGGTGTTCAATGCTTTACTGTAACTACTCTATGAATTATTGCTGTTGACCTGATGGGTCATGAACCTGTCCGATAATGGACGCCCCTGTGTTAGCCGTGTTCCTGGTGGCTAACCGGGATTAGCCGACACTCCCCAAACATCCCTCCGGGTTTCTCACCTCTTCCCTCCGACGTTCAGGTGGATGATGTCTCCGCTCCTCGCCGTGTTAGACATCATCTGAAGAGACCGCGACTTCAAAACAACAACGATACTTTTACATTTTAATCCATTTTCAGGGATAAATTCAGGTTCCGTTCTTGTTTTTTTAGCCAACTTCCTGTGGCGCTGTGAAGCGGAGGTAAAACGCGGGGTGGATCACTGGATCGGGATTAGGGGAGGAAAACAACTGTAAAACACGGACCGGAGCAGAGACTGGATTAGGACTATGAATTCTTTTATCTCAAAATCTGCGCTTTGATGCTTTGAAAAAATAAGTTTTTTGAATATTTTGACGCATATTTTAACTAAAGTGTTAAATCACAAAATGCATCATCTGTGGTTTTAACTGAATATATAAAAATATAAACTTCCTCAGAACATAAACTTTAAGAAAAATGTATTATTATTTATTTACTGAATTGTCTGTTTTATTAAAGACAACTTCCACCAAGGAACAAACTAAGCAACTTTAATAACAGTAGCAGTTAAACCCTGGAATAAAACAAAGTCATATATGTGAACAAACTGAACTTTAGATGATGCAAAACCAATTAAACTTCGCACCGATTTATATACGGATTCATTTATTGTTGTTTATCGTGCTCTGATGTTTCTTTAGTCTTTCTTCATTTAAAAGTTCAGAATAATAAAAAATAACATCCAAACATCTCAAATCTCAACAATAAAATGATTCAACATTATTTTAACGTTCCAAAGCCTGATGGGAGCTGTAGTTGTTGAAAACCAGTGAAGTGAGATTCTCAGGTGAAAAAATAATGAAATACAGACACAAAAGAACATTTTTAATACATACTTTAAAAAATATATTTAATTAAATTTAAATACTTATTTTTTTCAGTGTGTTGATTTGGACAGTAAAATATCAAATCTGAAGTTCAAGTATAAATTCACTGAGACATCAGTGGTTTTAAGTTTAGAGTAAAATTTTAAAGTAAAGAGTGACAGTGACTCGATGAGCAGCATGATGAGAGAAGTGAACCTCAGGTCATGTCAGCGCTCTGGTCTCCGTCCTGTCGAGTGTCTGTTTCTGAAACTCGTCTCCACAGCGGTGTTTCTTCAGCTGCCTGGAGCTGGTGAAGCCCTGACTGCAGCGGTCGCAGCCGTACAGTTTCACCCCGGTGTGGATCTGCATGTGCGACTTCAGCTGGTTGGACTGGCTGAACTTACTCCTGCAGACCTGACACTCGTACGGTCTCTCTCCTCGGTGGAGTTTGGCGTGTCGGTAGAAGTTGTTGCGCGTCCTGAAAGCTTTGCCGCACTGCTCACAGGTGTACCGTTTCTCCCCGGTGTGGAGCGTCAGGTGCTCCTTCAGGCGGCTCGGTTGCAGGAACCTCTTCCCGCACTCACTGCAGCTGTTGGATTTCTCCTCGCCGTGGTCGCCGCATGTGGTAAACAAACGTACATTTACGATGGAAAGACTTCCCACAGGTGGCGCAGATGAAGCAGTTTTCCTCTGCGTGGTTTTCCTTGTGAACTCTCAAAGCGCCAGTGCTGGAGAACCGTTTCCGACTCGGCACCACCTCTCGGTCCAGGTGCGCCACCTGCTGATGCTCCAGGAGTTTAGAGTTGTAGAAAAATGTCTTCCCACACAGGTCGCACATGAACGATTTCTTGGCGCCATGAGCGAGCATGTGGGTCTTCAGTGCCCAGCTTCCCGAGAACTCTTCCCCGCACTCCTCGCACCTGGACGGTTTCTCACCTGTGTGGACTCGCAGGTGCCTCCGGAGATTGTTCTTGAGACCAAATCCGATCCCGCACATCTGGCAGAGGTGGGGTTTCTCCCCCTGTGTGGACGACCTGATGCTGCACCAGCGCTCGTTTCAGCTTGAACGTCTTCCCGCAGTCAGAGCACCTGAACGGCCGCTCGTCTGAGTGCACCCTCCTGTGAGAGAACAGGTGAGCGGACGTCCTGAAGTTCTTCCCGCAGGTGGCGCAGGTGAAGGGTTTCTCCCCACTGTGGATGGACTGGTGCTCCTGGAGGACGCTCCTGGTGATAAATCCCTTCCCGCAGGTGTCGCAGACGAACGGGCGGACGCCGGTGTGGACGGCCTCGTGTCGTTTCAGCAGGTGCATCCTCCCGTACGTTTTCCCACAGACGGAGCAGGTGAAGGTTTTCTTCTGCCCGTCGTGGCGAAGCAGGTGCGCCTCGAGTTTCTCCTGGAGTCTGAACTGTTTGTCGCAGCGGCTGCACGGCCACAGTTTCCTCTCCTTCGAGTTGTGCGCCTGCAGGTGAGTCTGCAGCGCCTCCTCCCGGCGGAAACGTTTGTCGCAGCGTTCGCAGGAGAACGGTTTGTCGTGACAGCTCATGTGCTGCCTCAGCTGGTGGCGGTAGTGGAAACCTTTGTCGCATTTCTCGCAGAAGACTCGTTTCTGTTGATGCTTCTCCTTCCTCCTCCTGTTTCTCTCCTGGCTGTTACCTCCTGCAAGGCCTGAGAAAAAAGAAGGATATTATCATCTCCCAGAACAAACACGATTCTCTCAGTTTATCTGACACTTTCTAAACGTCACCTGCCGACTCGTCTTCAGGTTTGTCTTCACTGAGTTTGGTCACAGTTTCCTGTAAAAAAAACAAAACAGGTGACAGGTTGGGTTCATGAACTGCATGAGTGAGCAGGTGAACAGGTGTTCCTAATAAACTGAAGTGTTTACCTGGGGTTCAGAGGTGAGGTCTGATGAGGCCACAGGTGAGGTTTCCTCTGATCCCTGTTCTCCATCGGCAGCCGTGTTGGTTTGAGGACTGAGGTTCTCCTGAGTGTTCGCTGTCAGCGCAGACTGCAGAGGATTCTGGGAAACGGCAGCAGCAGCGTCCTGAGTCTTCAGGTGGAGGTGAACGGGTACAGAGGTGAAGCCGGGCAGCGGCTGAGCGGTCGCCATCAGAGGAGCTGAGGTCAGGATGGCCTCCGTCAGCGCCTGCGGGGTCCGACACCGTCTGATTGGTGTACAGAGACACCACGGGACTTCCTGTGGTCGCCATGGTAACACAAACACAAATATACAGAAAATAGAACAAATGCAGCTTAAATGAAAATGAATGAATAAAATAAAACCTCTGAAGCAAAGACGATCAGAAGTTAAAATGGCTGTTTGTGGAGGGAAGTAACTAAGTACATTTACTCAGGTACTTAGCAATTCTGAGGTACTTTTATTTTCTATTTTATACTACCTTAAACTCTACTGTTTACTCTACTCTACTACACGACATCTAGTTTTCTGTATCTTTTAAAACAGATGAAATTAAACAACAGTTCTTTTTAATATTTTTATTATTGATTAATTTAATTGATTATGAAAAACTATGTTTATGTCTCTGCAACAACTAGTTGATTAATAATTAATACGTTGATTAATTTCACTTTTTGATGGTTTTTGTTTCTTAAATGTGAGAATTTGTCAAATATTATAATTCATTAAATATCTCAGGTTTTAAATTAAAAATCAAGTGATCAATAAGCTAATGATCCAAAATGCAAATATACTTAATTTATTATTATTATTATTATTATTATTATTATTATGGTCAAAGTTCAGATGCTGGAATCAGAAAATATTTGCTTGAAAAATAAATAAAACAACTGATGGATTAAAACAGCTGTTAGTTCATTTTATTTTTCTCTCACACATTAATGATAAATTCAATCACATAAAAGTACTTTTACTTCTGATACTTTAAGTGCATTTTGCTGATAATACTTCAAATTATTGCTTAAATAACATTTTTAAATTCAAACTATTACTTGGAGTATTTTTATCTGAGTACTTCATCCACTACTGCTTACATCTGTACTTTTTTAACTATGAACTTTCTAACGTTGTAGTGGTCATACAAGTAGTATTTACGGTAGTAGTAGTAGTGTTAATAACAGCAGTATTTATAGTAGTAGTAGAGATATTTGGAGTAGTAGTATTTGTCTCCCTCCCCTCCGGTGACACCGGCTCCTCACCGAGCACTGATCCGCCCTGCAGCAGCACATGCACCGGCCCGGTCAGCGTCCTCTCCCGCCTCTCTGTGTCCAGCAGCTCGCGGGTTTTCTCGGCTCCCTCCCTCACCCTCCTCACCTGCCGGTCCAGGTGAGACACCTCCCTCCTCAGCCGGCCCACCTGGCTCCGCAGCTGCCTCTCCAGCTGCAGCCCGGCCGTCAGGTTGTTCTTCAGCTCGGCCTCCAGCTGCCTCACCTCCGCCCTCAGAGCCCGGTTCTCCCGCAGCAGTCTGGAGGATGTGTCCCGGTACAGCTCCGTGATTTTGGCCGTTAAATCTCTCCCCAGCTCCCGGAGGATTTGGGGAAACGTCCCCGCCGCCGTCCCGCCTCCTTCGTCCCGCTCCAGCGCGGTGACGGTATCCCGGACACAGACCTCCACCACGGTCCGGGTCTGGTTCTCAAAGTGGTCTTCGACGCCGGCGTCCATCTTTAATTTAATAAAGCTCTTTTATCCGCATTTTCTCTTCGTTTTCGCGCCGAAATAAACATTTAGAGCTCGTGCAGAGCGGTCTGACTGTTGTTTTGGTCCGGGCAGGCGCAGCAAGATGATGATTTGTAGTCCGGAAGCGGCAGCTAGTGCGCATGCGTCGTCCGTAAAGCGATAAGATAATGATATGGTAATAGATGGTGTTTTGATTTGTTTTGTAAAACTTTATTAAAACTTGTGTCACACCCAAACCGCAGTTTATTTAAATCTTATCTCGTTTTTTTAATTATTTAAATTTCATTTTACTCTATTTTATTTTATTTCGGGTAAATTACAAAATACAAATGCAAAATAATATAATAAAGTAATTCAAAAAATTAATAAATACATAAAAATATATAATGAATATTAGATATGATTAGTTTTTATTGATTTCCGGATATATTTATTTCTATGATAATGTAATATCTAATTATATCTACATTTCTTTCTTTATTTATATGTATTTATTTCACTGTCTGTCCAGATGTTGGGTGATGTTGTTTCAGCAGAGACGATCAGAGATGCTCCACTTCCTGCTCTCGTGTCAGAGATCTTCCTCCCCCGCTGGATTCCTCTTCCTCCCATTCTCCTCCAGCGTGGGCGGAGAGACACACACATGTTCATCAGCAGCATCAGTGATGGTCGATACCAGAGGAGGCCAATCAGAAAATATTAACACCCCCAGGTTAAACTGAGAGGGGGAGGAAGTGAAGGCTCTGAGGCTAAAAATGGACAAAGTGAGAATATCTGTCCAGATCGGTCTGAAACACATCCTGTTATCTGCTGTCAGGTGGACGGACGGAGCTGCAGAGATGTAAAGATACAACAGAAAAAGAAATAATCTTTACAGGAACAAACTACAGTCTAAATCTGGAAAGCTGCTGAAAACAGGCCACATTAAACGCACCGTTTCCTTCCTTTTAAAACAAATAATCTATATGTCCTCAGTAGGAACCAATGGGCTCAGGAGGGAAGGTGTTGAGAGACGGACTAACGTGGGGAGAACAGAGGAAACTTCACCTTTTAATCTCTGATTTCTGTTTATATTCATCAGGAATGAAGAGACTGAATCAATCAAATATAAAACCTCAGTTTCCATCAACATGGAATCAGCTCTGTTCTGCTTCATGCATCTAAACTTAAGTTAGTAACTCAAGTTACTGAAGGAATCTATTACATTCATTTTCACAGAACATATGCCACCACAGGTATTTCACAGACAGGGGCTGAGTCCGACCACACACCACACTATCTGCTCATTAACTGACGCCACACCTGATGAAAATTCTTCTGGGTCCAACTTCTCACAAGCTTCAGATCTGAAAAAAATATTCAGTGTCGTTCTACTGTTTTCACTGTGAGAAAATGGCTGCAGCAGTTTTAAACAAATAACGAAAAACAAAGTTTAATGTCAGCGTTAGCTAAGTTAGCTGGCTAACGTTAGCACCCACTGGTAAAATCTGGTACGTATCTAAAACAGCTAGCTAAGGTAATCTATTCTCACCCTTAGCTAGCTAACCCTAACCCTAGCTAAGATAGCCAGCCAAGTTTGACGGCAGCGTTAGCTAGGTCTGCTAATGTTATCTTCATGTTTCGATTGTCAGTTCTTTTCTGTCCTGCCCAGAAATAACTAAAGTAGCTAGCTAAGGTCGTCTGTTTTCATCTTAGCTGGATGAAGAACTAGCTAGCTAAGAACTGACGACTGAAACATGAAGATGTGGCTCATGGCATGAAACATCCTGTAAAACCCAGAGCTTCTATCAGGAGTAACCACTGTTGCTGATGTTAGCTAGGTTAGCTAACTTAGCACCCGCTAGCGTCAGACTTTTTTATTTGATTAAAACCTGTAACTGATCAGCTGCAGTCATTTCCTCTCGTCTTCCTCGTCACAGTGAAAACAGTAGACTGACTCTGAAAAGTTTTTGGACTCTGAACTCTTCAAACAACAACGACAGCTTCAGTGAAGTTCGACCCAGAAACAGTATTTTCATCACAACTTGATGAGCAGATGAGCACTGATTATTTTCACTGAGTTTAACGCCTGAGGCCGGTCCCGACAGATTCACTGAAGTTAATATTTACTGAGAGAAGTGAGCAGACGACAACAGAGCAAGCAAATAAACAAAAATAAAGAAAAGTAGTTTGTCCCAGGGGCAACATCCATCGCTTTTTACCTGCTACCAGTTCACGACACCAGAACAATCACTGAAGTTTTAATCAGAATTTATCATTGTTTTATTATTTTTATTGACATATTTGACAGTGACCCTGAACGCATCAGTAAGATATTCACAGCCGACTATCACAGCGACCTTCAACCTAAACCACATCTTCCCCTGTAACCAGAGAGGTCTGGTCTCTGGTCTCAGTCCTGATGACTCTGCTGCTGTTTCACAACATGAGACAAAACTGTTCCTGGGCAGAGTGTTATTTATCAGCTGCTTATACCTGAAATAAATGGAAAAGACCTGTTTTTATCTTCAGACTCTTTTTTTGAGAGGTCAGAAGGTCGTTAATGAAGAAGAAGGAGCTTGGTGCGGTGGTTCAGGGTTTCTTGGGCGATCACAGAAACCCTGAATGATGCTGAACTGACGAAGAAGTAGAAAAACAGGCTGAGATACACTGGACTTTAAACACAGCAAAAACATGACAGGACACTATATTTGGAGTCTAATACATGAAAATGATTTATAATACAAATCCTTAAAAAACAAACTCACTTCTTCTCTTTCTTCATTTCTGTAGAACTTTAGTCTGAAAACATGTAAATCTTCGATCATATGTTGTTTTATTCCGACCTTAAGTGAATGAAAATGTTCAGCTCTCAAAGCTAGAGAGCTAGCTAGATGACTAAAGGACCTTTTCTATATTTTTACAATATAAAAAATAAGAAATAACACAAACTATCCAGGAAACATGATGACACTTCCTGTCCAGTTAACAAATGTGTCAGTGTCTGAGTATAACCTCACACAGCTGCTAACATGACAGGACGCTCTCTAGAGGGGTGAGGGAGGGGTGAGGGAGGGGGAGGGAGGGGGAGAACAGAGTGACCAGTTTCCTGGAGAGAGAGAGAGAGAGAGAGAGGAAGTGTGACTCGTCCACAGATTAAAACAGATGAAACTCTGAGCACTGAGTCACTCTGCAGCTTCACCACAGCTGTTCATCAGATCACAGCTGTATGGGAACCTGACTGAACATCACTCTGTTTATATGGTGAGTACGCTCCTGTTTTAATGGATGCACAGATAATATAACAAACTTTACGTGATCAGAGCAGCGACGAAAGCAAATAACATGTAACACAGAATAAACCATCTGCTGGTGGTTTTTCCAGTTTAAATCCAGGAACTCAGAGGAGTTTTAAAACATGGATAAAGGTAAAATATGGAGGAGTGTTGATGTGTGGGAGATTTCAGGAATAAAGGAAAAAATCCTTAATAACAGAAATAAAATTAGGAGGAGAAAATGTTTTTGGAGGGAGTTAATAAATTAAACCTGACAGGTCTTTAAAGTGACTCAGTTATTGTTCTTAAATGAGGCAGAAATAAAAAACTAATCCAGTGTGGAGAATCCTCTGAAGCAGCAGGAACCTGAGCTCGTTAATGTTAAATGAATAAAATCGACATTAAACCTAAAGATAAAGGAGCAGGCGTTCATTAACGTTTAAAAGTTAGAGTCACAAACCAGCTGCAGGAGAAAAGAAAAATAAAACCACCATCACCTTGTTCTCTGGTTAAAACATCAACCCACTGATTCCTCCACTGACTCATTTCACAGTTTTCAGTTTGGTTTGTTCGGCTTTGGAAAAATAAAAACAGGAAAAACGTCACATAAAGTAAAGAAAGAGAGAAGCTGACTAAAGGTTTAATGTCTGAGTGTTATTGATAAGCTGCTGTTTATTCTCTAGTTTAATCAATTAATTGATAAAATATCAGTGACATTTCCAGGTGACGTCTTCACTTGTTTTATCAAATCAAACACTAAAGATGTTCAATTAAATGTTGTAGTGATGAAGACAGTCGTGTGTTTGTGAATGTACAGTAAGTTCATTAAGACAGAGAATGTTCAAAAAGTTAAATATAGATAACTTTAAATAGAAACATTATGCCTCCCTCTCTCCCTCTCTCCCTCTCCCCCGTACGAACGTCTCATCTGTTAAAAAGAGAAGGAAGCTGCGTTCGCAGAGGAAGAGTCGGTGGTTTCGAGTGTTTGTGGTGGTAACAACATTAAACAGGCAAAGACATGAAGATTAAGTGTCTGTGTTTCCTGTGTCAAATCCATTTGTTTAAATTACCACAGATTTTTATTTGACCTGACTCCTGCAGAACTCCCTTATTAACCAAGATTATCTCATAAACTAAACTTTCATCTTGAAACACAGAACATTACAAACAGGACTTTGTGCGCTTTACAACAAAATTCAGAAGTTGCACAAGAAGTTTTAAAGCTCCAGCTGAGGATGAGGATGACGAAGATCTAAATCTTGAGTTAGTTCTTCTGTCCCTGGTCGTCTTCATTATTCAGCATCTGACATCTGAAAGAACAGTGACGGTGTTATTTCTGGGTCCAGTATAGTTTGGGCTCGAAACAGTGAAGAACTTTCATTTCCTGTCTGTGGTTTTCAGTCTAAAATGTTCTGTATTTGCAGGAAATTATAGATTAATCAGCTGGTTTCTGGACTAAAACCATCGCATGATAAGCAGCTCAGTTCTCTATCAGCTGAAATCATATTAACAAACTGATCAAAGGTTTCATGTGGTAAGTTTGAATTAATAATGATAATAAATCTTGGAGCTGGATGTTCAGACTCAAAAAATCACTCGCTGCATTTGCAGATAAATTGATTTAAATGTTGTTTTGATGTTGATTTCATAGTGAGGGTCAGATTAGAAGATCGACATCTGACCATCCTGACACAACAAACCTCCAGTTCTCGCACACATTTATATTTGCTTCATGTCTTGAACGCTCACTGAATCACAACGATTCCTCTTTTTCCAGTAAATTCCATCTAGTCCAGACTCGATTCCCTCAGACAAACACTCGGGTGTCGCGCAGCGAGCCAGGGGTTGTTTTGATAAACAAATGATTCTTGCAAATGTTTCTAATCTTGTACACAATCTTTACTCTCTGGATAATAACAGTAACCGCTCTGAATCGTTGCATCACTTCCGAGAGCCAAAAGCAGAAGTTGTTGCTTTTCTGCTGTAGATCAGCATCTAACCTCTGACAAGTGTTAGTGTTAGCTTTAAATACTTCAGAGGAAGATTATGAAGAAAACTACTTTTAGTTTCAAGATTCATCAGAAAATTAAATGTCCTTAAATGTCCATCTCATTCCTGCTCCTGTCAGAATGAAACTTTGAGAATTTACTGACCCAACAAGAAGGATTCAACATCTGTGTTGGTTTAAGGTGTTTTGTCTTGAGATGTTGATAAATTCTCACTGCAGACAAGATTCAGATGATGTTCAACTTTATCCACCAAAAAACATAAGTCTAAATCCAACCTCCAGAAGTAAGAAGCTAATGTTAGGCTATAAACCAACTACACCACGGTCACATGACGTCAACGTCTCCACCACTAAGCTTCCAACTGGTCATTTCATTTAGCTCTGAGCTCTTCTACAAAAGCCTTTCTTCTTAGAAAGTTAGTGAGAGTTTGAAAGAGCGTGAGTAGAAACACAACGAGGCTGTAAAGGTGGACTGGTGAGTAGATGGGTTTTCATGTTAACGTCCCCGACAACCTCTGTAGTCTCATTTAGACACTCGTTAGCAACCGCCTTTTTTAAGACACGTAAAAGCTTCAAACATCAGGAGTGGGGGATTTACTGACCCATTTTATGTTGGAGAATAAAACCTGAAAATGTCTTGAGCTTGTGTTAAAACCACAGACCTTATTTCAGACATTTAACCAGAAACACACTGACTCTGGGACGAGGGAACAGGAAGTGCTAACATGCTAACATGCTAACTGACTTCCTGGTTTCAGGATCATTCCTGCTCCACTCTACTGCCAGTTTCCACAGCAACAGTAATGGTAAGGGTGTCAAAAGTTCAGGCCCTCAAAAGGCCGTTGTTGTGTGAATGAAACATCAACAAAGGTTTACTGTTTTACGCAAAAACTGTAAACTGCTGTCATGCAAACAAGAACTAGATGTGGAGACTGTCACAGTTACAGGTAGTAGGGATTATATAAATAAATAAATAAACAGGGATTCCTGACCACACAAACTACTTTCAAATTTTATTCAAATTACAGTACTGACATTTTGTGGCTCAAGCACACAAGGATTTCATCCTGTTTTTATGCCCTTATTAGACAGTCAGTCTTAGGGAAACAGGGACTGAGGAAGACATGAAACTAAAGTCCTTGGCTGGGCTCAAACTGTGAATGTTAGAGTTCATGGTTCGTGTTTTAACCTCTTGGTCATCATGACGTCCGAGAAGGAGAAGGTTTTGTTAGCTGCATGTCTGAAAACTGGCTGTAATCTGATGGTTTTATATACTACAGAAGACTATCTGTGCACGCCACAGCTGTTCCAAGCAAAATAAGGTGCTCAGGATAAACACAGGAGATCAAACGATGTAATATTTTTTAGTTAACTTGAAGTTTACCGTTTCCAGGATTCGGTAGTTTTCATAAATTGGAGTCAGATCGACCACTTCAGTGTTTAGAATTGTTTCAGGTTCTTTATAGCTCTAACGGTCCATGTCTGGGTTGACCCTCTTTAATGATCAACAAACAATCATCTGGCACCAGCTGACATCCTAAGATCCCGACTGGGTCGGGTCCGGATGGGGCGGCTAAAAATAATTAAATTAGGACAGGAAAACAAAAGCAGCCCAGTGTCGTCCTCCTACTGTTTTCATAAGTGTAGATGAAGGAGGAGGTGAGGACTGTGTGCTGGACCAGGATGAATCAGGAGTAGGAGGGAAGCGTGTGTGAACAGCAGGACAAACAGGACTTCAAGATGTTTTTTTTGTTTGTGCACGTGCCCCAGTGTAAACAAAGTGCTGTGTGTTCAGTTCATGAACATAAAAGGCTTCGGTGGGGAGTTAACGGGGAATTTCGGCAGAGCAGGACAAACGGAAACAGCTTTTGTGTCTGCTTTGTTGATGCGTGAATGTAAAGGGAGTTACTGTGAGAATAAGATTACAGCCACACTAACATAAAGAAAACCAAACTGTTCTATAGATAAAACAATTTGATGGCAATTGTCCAGTATCTGACAACATTATGGATGGGATTCCTCCAGAGATTTACCTTTTGATCAAATAGTAAGATAATTTTTTAAAACCAGAAACGGCAATGTACATCACTACCAGACTGGTGGTGGCCAGGTACATCAATTATTTACACCCAAAAACATGGGAACATAAGGTTCCAAGGTTCAGAAATACCAGAGTAATCCTTTAAGTATCTGATTCCCAGTTGTGAACCTCATGGTGGCGCTAAACAAAGTCAGGTAATTGCCCAAGTCAGTGGGATTCATCCTCTGGGAATCAGGAACATCTATACAAAATGTGAAAACATAACAAAGCACCAAATGCTTTCATACTTCACAAACCACTTCTGTCAGAGGTCGTAACAACAACACAAACCAATCCAAACTGGTCAAATTAGCCAAAGAGGAAACTTCAACCTTACCAGAATGGTTTATTTGATGTCAGATGATTTGAGGCTTGACAAAGAAATGGAGACCACACACAAACTAAAAATAACATTAGTTTGCATAACCACAAGGGAAATTAACATAAAAGCAAGTTGCTTGTATAGGACTCTTGCAGGCAGACCAGGTGAGTTCAGTCTCCCTGACAACCTGGCTCCACCTACAAGGACCTTACAGGAAGAGGGTGGTCACGAAAATTACATTGCAATCCATCAAATTGTTATATCAAGATATTTCATTGATATATCACTTTTTTGTGTCTTCAGGGATGGCTCACCTCAACTCCACCCCAACCAACCAATCAAACTTCAGCAGCACCTTCACCGAACAGGTGCTCCCGTCGCTCTACTTCGTCACCTGCATCGTGGGTTTGTGCCTGAATGGCATGGCAGCCTGGATCTTCTTCAGAGTGCCCAGTGACTCGGGTATGGTGGTCTACCTGAAGAACATGGTGGTGGCTGACCTCCTCATGGTGGTAACCTACCCCTTCAGGTTGGCGCTTCAGCTGGGTCTGGGCGGGTGGCGCCTCCATGTGATCGTCTGCCGCTACATTGCCGTGCTCTTCTACTCCTCTATGTATGTGGGGATCCTCTTCATGGGCCTGATCAGCCTGGAGCGCTATGTCAAGATCGTCCGACACACCTCCACCTCCTCCTGCAGGTCCTGGTTGGGTGGGTTGTCCATGCTGCACCTTCTGCAGAGTGTCGGCTTCGCCCGGGTGCTGTCGCTCCTCACCTGGGGTCTGCTCCTCCTCTGCGTCCTGCCCAACGTGGTGCTGACCAGCCTGCCAGCCAATGATGGGAACGCTCGCCACTGCATGCAGCTGAAGACACCCCTGGGCGTGCAGTGGCACCGGGTGTCCTCCCTCTTCAGCGTGTCCCTGTTCTGGGTGACCCTGCTGGTCCTGGTCTTCTGCTATGCCTCCATCGCCCGCCGGGTTTACCAGTCGTACCGCCGTGTGCACCGGGACAGCACCGAGGCCTGCCGCAAGTCCAACCGCAGCATCTTCAGCATCCTGGTGGTGTTCTTCGTCTGTTTTGTGCCGTACCACATCTGCCGCGTGCCGTACACCCTGAGCCAGATGCCGGAATCGGGCTTCAGCCTGGACGTCCGGTTCCTCCTGTTCCAGATGAAGGAGGTGACGCTCTTCCTGTCGGCGCTCAACGTCTGCCTCGACCCCATCATCTACATCCTGACCTGTCGGAACTTCAGGGAGTCGCTGCTGAGTAAACTATCGGGGAGGGAGAGGAGGAGGTCCCTGACCACCGCCCAGAGTCTAACCATCATTTAGGAGAGGAGGAGGCCATGGAAAAGAATATTTTTTAATGATAAGTGGAATTGAGAGTTGAGATAGTTTCATCAGTGGTTTCCTAACCTCAGCAGACCTGAACCACACTGTGTGAATGTTGTGAGAAAAGTTAATGAACAATAACAAAAACCAACACCTCTTGTTGTTTTCAGGAATTTAATCAGTCAGTGAAGCTGAAGCTGTGATTTTAAAAAGCATTAGTTCATCAATAATGCAACACTTTATATTTACATGTGGTAATGTGATAGAAATGTGTATAAATAGAGAATTATGTACATAAAATGCTAATTAATTAAATAAGAGTACACTGTATATTCTAAAATAAGATGTATATAAGGCGTAGGATTCACTTAGTTCCAGTTTTATTTTATTTATTGTCGCGGAACCAGGATAAAGAAAAAAGGAGGATGGCATGCTGTGATCTTTGCTGATATGGAAGTGAAACTGGGCTCTGTTGACTGGGCATCAAACCTGCAAGACTCTGCTGATTTGGTTTTGAGGTCACATGAGTCACTCTTAACCCATATAACCCTAACATTTATACGTTTAAACTGAGGGTGGTGTGGAGCCTGAATCTTTACAGATTGTGCAACTGTGTCGTCTGAATTTTGTGGATTGTATTTAATGATAGATGTTTCCAGTGTCAGATTAAAGCCTGTAAAAATGTCAAATAAACCCAAACACACATGTCCTTGTTTGTTGGATATTTAATCACGTTCCCCTCCTGGTTTTAGCCTCTATCCTGTGTGCACACTGCCCTCTAGTGGTTACAGTATGTAACTATACCTCTATATTTATGTAATTACACACTGCAGCCACTAGTGGGAAGTAAACACAACGACCTATTAACAGCTCCTGTGAAAAATGTCAAAATAAATGTTTTAAAATGAACAGGTTTCGTGATACACTGTGTGCACACTGCCCTCCAGTGGCCGCAGCATGTAACAATATCTTTATATCTATGTAGTTACATGCTGCGGCCACTAGAGGCCAGTGTAAACAATTCTTGTGATTTTTTTTTTTTTTATAAAAGCTTTAAAATGGACTAGTTTAGTGACACACTGCCCTCCAGTGGTCACATTAAGTAACAAGTTCCTGTGAGCACTATCAAAATAAAACAAACTACACCAATGCATAGTTTATGATCTTGTGAGAGCAGTTTACACACGATAATAAAAGCTGCTCACGTGTCTGTGTTTACATGTGTTTTATCATCAGGTGTTTGTTCTACATTTTAATGTTTACATTTACATTTACAGTAAAAATCAGTGGCTCTTACTGAGTCTGTTCCTCTCGCTGAGTTATGGACAATCCCTTCAGATAAACTTCCTCCATCAGATACAAACAGGAATGTTGTTCCTAAACTCGCTCTGACAGTTTTGCCCTCAGCTCAGAGAGACATCAGCCTGCTGCAGATTAAATATTTATCTCTTTTTAACCTCTAACCATCACACAGATAAGGTCAAATAAAAACCATTCGTCCACATTAGATCCAGACTAAACTGTGAACTCATACATGGGCGATGTGTGAAATGTGCTGAGTTATTTTCTCCTGCTGAGCCTTGCAAATCATAGCACTTACAGAGAAGTCAGTAGGTTTAAATGTTTGGTAATTCTGCAGCAACACACCCACGTCTTCTAGTTCTTGGTTGTTGCCCACAGCTCAGTACGACATTTACACGTCAGATACATTCAACACCAACAAGGTTGTGGTGATAGAATAGCCCAACTTTAATGCTTTTTTTTTTCACAAACACATTGTTCCCCGAAGTTAAACCATGTGGTTTTGTCACCAAGCCTACAACATGTCACCACAGTTGATTGTCATAACCACAACTTATACACCGCCTGTAACTTATTCTGACATAGACCTTAGTGATTTCTGTGAGCGTTGACTCTTTGCTCTTTTGCGATCACACAGGAGTTTCTGTTATGTTTGTCAGCATTATTCTCTGCTCTCTAAGTGGCCATGTATCTCACTATATTTTATACCCTGCTGACTTTGAGTCAAAGAGCGTAAATGACTGAATAAAGGTTGTTGTTTTTTTAACTTAGTGCCTCATTTTAGTTGGTTCAAACTAAAATTCAAATTCCAACTGACACCACTCTCATGTCTGTGCAGTAAATATGACGCCACAAGCCTGAAACGAAGCACCAGCACTTTATTTTGTTTGTAAAAACAAAAGAATAGTGATTTTACAATCAATTTAACCAACCTATTAATAAAAGGAAAGAAAACACCCCCTGGTTGTTTTACACAATATCTATATTTATGAGTCATGACACATTAAAGAGTGACGATATATCAACAGGAGACAACACAAACACAAAATGTCAAGCCACAGCCAGCAGCTAGTTAGCTTAGCTTAGCATAAAGACTGTAAACGGGGGGAAACAACTAGCCTGGCTCTATCCAAAAGAAATAAAATTCAGCTACCAGCTCCTCTAAAGCCCCCTGATCGACACACAACAACCAAAGTGTAAAAATAAGAGTTTCTGTTCCTCTTTTTAGCATCAGGTAGAAACAGCTAAGACACAATCAGCATAAAAAGGTGTTTTCCTGTTATCAGAATTAGGCAGGAAAGTATCAGCTGACCACTATGTTTTTTTTTGACTTGCAAATGAGCATCGATATCACATCCTGTTGCAACAGCAGTTAAAACCACAGCAGCCTTTTTTGTGCAGCTCTTCCTCCTCCCTCCCTCCGTCTCTCAATGAGATTGCTCTGAAGGAGGAAGTCAAATAGTTTTCTCATCAGAGACTGACGGTGACAGACACGCAGACAGGTGAGTGCTGCAGGTAACTCTGCTCTTTATTTCTACTGTGCTATCACCAGACACCTGTCATATCACTGGGCTGTGAGCACTGTGAATTGCAGCTGTTAAAGAGTTTTTGTGTTTAGTAGTTTATTTAAGTAAAGTACAAACGTATAAATACTCTAGTGCAAGTAAAAGTAATTTTTTGTAAAAGACAAAAAATTGTCAACCTCAAGCAGTAAAAGTGCAATTTTTCATGGAAAATGGAAGTAGTGAGGGATAACTGAGAGATACCAGGAAGGAAGTCAAATACTTTGACATTTAACTTAAACAAAGAACTTGAATAAATCAAAGGACCAGGAAACATTAAAAACTCAATGCTTGTTGTTTTATTCTCTGTATGAAAACCTTTGAATCTTTGATAGGAGTGTTTAATTGTAGGTTCACAGTCACTTCAGCTTGAAAAACTGCAGAACCACTGTTGTACTGTTAAAGTCATTTTCTATACCGATGATGTGATGTTCTTCCTGACTGACCAGTTGTACGTATGTTTTGTTTCTCATGATGATTGTTTAATATTTGCTCTGCAGAACTGAATCAATTTGTAAGACAGCACTTGACAGCATTACCTCAAAATGTACATTTCATGTGTTATTTCCTTTATTTATTTTTTGCTTTTTGCCTTCATTTAGATAGGACAGTGGAGAGGAGACAGGAAACAGGGAGAGAATGGGGAACGACATGCAGTAGGGATCTGGCTGGACCAGGAGTCGATCCAGGGACCAGCTGCTCGAGACACTTGGGCCCATGTGGTACGGGGGCACCACCCTTTTTATGTCATATATGTTCTATATGTAATTTTCTCAGGCTTGAGTTGAGATTTAAAGAAACTTGTAATTTGCTTAATTTGATTTGTTGTATATTTGCGCTCGTGTTTTAGGAGGTTTGACTTGTGATTTTCAACAATACGATCAGGGAAAATACATCCACCTGCACACTGCACGTGTGATTCAATACCTGCTGACTCTCAGGTAGGTATTTATTTAGAATTTGTTCAACTCGATGATAAATGTGATTTTATGTGTTGAGGGTGAGGAGTATCTGCAGTCACAGCTGTGACATTTATCAACTGTTCCTATGTTGCATCAATGATGTTTTACAGTTTTACTTTCTACTGTTAACACAGACACACTTCACATATCTTCACATATGATAAAATCAGTGATCTGATGATCAAAGATTACTAACTGGGTCACATTGTAAGTCTTATTGACCACAGGCTCGGTTTCATAATTTGACTGCAGTTTCATGATGACTGTAGATAAAACATGAGCCGCAACATAAGTAGCGAGCTGAAAGGATTCATTATGATGCCACAACAGGAGATGGTTTGACACATAAACAATATTTTTTAAATAATAAAAGTTTAAGAGATTTTTAATTAATAATCTGATCACAATGGGATCAGATTATTAATATGGGAAATATTCTCATCTACTTTCTCTCTGAGACTTAAATGTTCAGACTGATCTGAACAGCAGACAACAATCAGATGATCTGTTTCTGTCCTTTTGGGCAAATGTGTAAAGATTGAATTCAACGTTATCTTTGTCATTTCAGTTTTTCAGTCTTTTGAAGTGAACATTAGAATAAAAAGTAAATGTTTGAATTCGATTGAACTCTCAAAAAATCTTTGTGGCCACAAACTCACAATTAAACACCTTCAGGCCTTCAGCGTATTTGATAACAATGGAAGAGAAATAAATATCAAATAAATTCCAAATTTTAAATGACTGTAGAGTTCTGGTCATGGGGAAAAGGTTTAAAAAGCTCATCAGGTTTCAGGCAGGAATCTCAGCATCTCAGGTTTTGCTTTGCAGCATTTTTCTGTTGCGGTTCAAGTATAAATAAGTGGAAAATTAAGTTCTAAAAAAAAAAAAAACCCAGAACAATCATATATATTGTCAGAATGTTGTCAAAGAGTTTTTCTCCTGTAAATTTTAAATGTGTTTGTTTGGTCACTGAATTTCTGTGTGCCCCCATGAGCACAGCCAATAACTCCTCAGCTGCAAACAGAGATAAAGAAATGAGTGGTAAAACCCTGGCAGGTGTTAATTCAGAGGAGCTGAAATATGACATAGACAGGAAATAATAAATTTATCAAAACCATATCAGGTTGAGTAAAACAGTTGTCAGCTCATAGGTGCAGCTCAGATTTGACAGTTTTTGCAGTTTTGAAGGAGACGTGACTGTTTTCTATGAACTAAATGTTAATTTACATATTTGGCACATCACTGAACGTATCAATATTCACAGACGACATGTTTGTTTTCCACTAAAACATCTGATCTTGCAGCACAATATCGACTTGTAGCGACTCCAGCTTTATGAAACTGTTGTGACTTCACATACAACTTGTTTATTTACACTGAACTGAAACCATCATCTTTCCCCTAAACCTTAACCTGAAAGTTTTAGTTGTCTCAACCACAGACAGGACTCTGGATGTGAACCTGGTCTCTGGTGTGAAACTATTGACTCCTTATTGACTTCATGAACGGTCAGGAGACAGATGTTTACAGTGTTCACGTATGTGTGTCAACAAAACCTGTAGGTTTCCTTTGAAAAGCCTCACTGATATGATTCAATTGAAAAAGTGACGTAGGCAACTTTTCAGCTCCATCATTCATATCGTCTCATTTTTACATCACAAAATGTAAAGCCATGATTTCTTACGAAAGTGACACTGAGAAGGTACAACGTCTGTTCTTTGCACCAACATCCAAACATTACTTCCTGACAAATTGGCGAAAATGTTAAACATGGTAAAAAAATTCTGAATTCGTCACATTTCACTGGATCTGCACCAAAATGTAATGGATTCGTCACTAGCTCGTGCAGCATCCCTCCACCAAGTTTGGTGCAAATCAGTTCAGTACTTTTACTGTAATCCAGCTGACAAGAGAGAAACAGGTGAAAACACAACCGTCTTGGTGGAGGTAACAATAGCAGTGCTTCAGCCAGCGTGAGACCAGTTTGTTCGGGTTCTGAGCTGTGGTTCATCATGAGTTTTATAGAACCAGACATGTTGTGGCTTCTGGGCTGAGCTCTTTCGTTATCTGCAGTTTATTTCAGTGCACATGTTGTTCGGAGGTTTTGTCTGCTGCTGTGGTGATCTGTCAGTTTCCTCTCAGCTTTAACCAGCTCCTGTGTCTCTGACTGTTGATGCCTAGACCAGTTTTAGAAGCTAATTTTATTCGGATCTTTGCTCAGAACATCCAGAACCATGAATGTCACCTCAGATACCAACAACTCGTCTCTCTGCAATGCCTCCGACACCTCGGCCCATGTTTTCTTCATCTTTTTCTACAGTCTGGTGTTTCTGGTGAGTCTCGTGAGAATTTACCCCCATGTCAAATCAAATCTTGCCTGCAAATGTTTTAAATTCTGTCCATTTCCTCTGCAGGTGGGTTTGATCCTGAATGGTTTCACCCTGAAGGTTTACTTCTGCAGAGGTCAGCAGCTGACGTCCAGCAGCGTCACCATCTACCTGAAGAACCTGGCAGCCTCCGACTTCCTCATCAGCCTCTGCCTCCCCTTACGAATCCTCAACTACGCCAGCAGCTCCGTCTCTGTCCGTCAGGTCTACTGCAATTTCGGGGCCTCTGCCTTTTACCTCAACATGTACGCCAGCATCCTGTTCATGGGCTACATCGCAGCTAACAGGTAGGCCCGGGCTGGACAGAGCAGTCTCAGTTTCAGGGACCCCTGCACAACATACAATGTTTGCATTGTTGCTGTCAGTTTCATATCTGTGCTAGACATGTTCAGTAAATAAACCTTTATCACTGAATCTTCAAACTGAGCTGCTGATCAGTAGCTTTTAGCTGCTCAGCTTCTCCTCAGCCCACAATACACAAAAAGTCTGTTCCCTTTTAAATGTGTAGTAATAGACTGAAAGCCACAGACCTGGTTTTGATGTGAGAGCTTGTTTTCTACTGAACTTACAGCTTGATCAGTTTTTACATCAGTGTGACTTGTGCAACAGCATAGTTTTAATTTTGACATTGGTGTGAACTCAAAACCAGGAGGAAATTGAGGCTTTTTTGCATTTCAACTTCATGTCACTCAGAGCCTTTATTTGTAGATGTAGTGGCGGAGGAGCTTCTCCTCCTTTGTTGAGCAGCAACAGTTGAGTTGCTTCTGTCCCCTGATAAAACAACAGCTTTGGTGCTTCTTACAACCAGATGTAGCTATAGGGTCTTTTAGTTGATCCTATTACTGACAGTGGGTTAGAGTTACATTTACTGACATTGGTTATCTTTTACGTTTCTTCACTGATACAGTGTTCTGTCGTTTGTTCAGAGGAAAAATTCAAGTACAAACCAGTGACCTGTCAAAACCAAGTGGTGCAGTAATTTCAAAGAAAATAAAATGTGGTCAGAAGTTTCTCTGCATTTCACCACATTTTATTGAGATCACAGCACCACACACACACACACACACACACACACACACACACACATTTTGTGTAGAGGCGGCACTTTACTTTGACTTTACTGTTTACTGAGAGTTGCTGCCTGGCCGGCCGAGGGTTGCTTGTTTGGTTTATTGGCCACATCCTCATTTTGTCACCAAACATTTTGAATACCTCTAATGTGTTTAACACTGAACTTCCTCTCAGCTGCAGTTTCTTCTTTTCTCTGCTCCCTGATGTTTTTCCTCCATATTTGGTAAGAAAATAATCGTAAGCAAAATTCAGTTAAACAATGGAAGAACCACTGTTTAACTGAATTTCAATTAAAGTGGGTCAAAGTTATTGACAGTTCTTTCATCCACTTTCTTGTGTGCAAGAACTTTTAATTCAACTAAAGTCAGCTTTATCTATGTGGCAGATTTCTTGCAAACAAGTATCCCAAAGTGCCTCACATGGCAGATTAACATAAAAAAACAATAAAGGAATAAAATAATGAATAAAAGTCAGTATTATAAAAGTTACATAAAATATTTCCTGAAATGTCTCCCACCTGTGAAAAATGTAATCAAGGGGATGCAGACTTACTACACAGTTTTGCACTTTGCCCCAAATTAGAAAACTTCTGGACAGCAATTTTTTCATTCTTTTCTAAGGCTCTTAAGACCACAGTAAGGAAAGGATGGAAAGGATTCGATATGTTCTTAATGACAGACTGGAAGACTTCAATAAGATGTGGAAACCAATAATTTCATATTTGAAATGAAATGTAGTAACCCTGAGTAGCACTTGAGGGGCAGAGTGGGATAGGGAAGGAATGGGTGGTTTTAGTTTGTCTCCCCAACTTTTGTTTATTTATGTTTTTTCTAATTTGTTATTAATAAGATTCATTTTTTGTATGGTTGGTAATTGACATTTGAAATGAAGCAATGTTTATATTAAGAAAGTTGTACTATGGATACACGGTTTGCTTCACACAATAAAAATATTTGAAACAAAAGTCAGTATTATATAAAATAGATGAAATAAACATCAGGATATAAAAAGTGAAAAAATGGGGAAAAAAATTGAGGACATTTAAAGCTTTGTAGACAAGAAGAATTATTTAAAACCAGCTCTAAAAATAGTCTGATTTTTTGGGCTGCAACGTTTGTTGTCACTAACAGTTTAAAAATAATACATGTTCAACCTGCAGTTTGCCACAGTGAAACTTCATGTGCTTCACTGACAGGAAGTCTGAAAATGTTGACTCTGGTGCCCCCCAGTGGTAGAATCAGGGAAGTGTGGCAGGAAGCCGAGCACTTCACTGGAGATAAAGTAGAATAAACTCTGACTGAGATACATCAGTGAAACAGAGTCAGAGGGAATTAGTTTAACTGTTAATTATTATTGGTTTCAGAGGAGATTGTGTCTTAGCATGGATGTTAAATTATATTTGTCTTGTGCAGTGCTGAAGGATTATCTGTGATATGTCACCCTGACATTGAATTATCAAAGCAGGAGTAGCAGGTAAATGAAATGTGTTGTTCCTGCACAGAGGGAACATTGCTTTCAGACGTTCTGTTGAAATGTTCGGCGATCTCATGCATGCGATGGTCGAGGTCTGACTTCTTGCAGGTATTATCCTCTGAACAACGACAGAACACGTGGTCTTAAGAGGAAACTTAATGATAAGTGATGAGTTAAACTTCAGACTCTCACTTCTGTCTGATAAATCTGAAGATCAGATGATAAAATGAAGTGGGAAACTGAACTGACTATAAATATGAGGTCTGAGCTGCGAGACTGAGCAGGTTTTCGTGTAAATTAAGAGGATGTGAGACCTTCATGGTCATATGTGCTTTAAGAGCATTAAGGATGTGGTTTGAAGATAATTCAGAAAAAGCAGCTGCTGCAGTGAGTGGTCGATGCTTCATTTGAAAAGCCAGTGGAAAATCTTGTATGTTTGAGTTTAACCTTAGTGTGCAGAGCCAAACAGGCGACTGTCCACATCGCATTTCAAAACACTGCATGTTTGTATTTTCATATGAAAACTTTGTCTTCTGTAGAAGTTCATATCAGGGGCTGCATCACTCTGTGTTGTGTAACTTGTTCAGCATTAGCCACAATCATCTGCACGGTTCCCCTTCTTTCTACGTACATATGTGAAGCTTTGTTCACATTTAAAAATATTAAAACGAAATATAAGTTTTGCTGCAGCTATTTTCAAACACAACAAAATGAGGACTGGAAATCAACTGATAAAAACTGGATCAAACTGATAAACACACAACCTTGACTTGATAATTATTTTAGCTAACATGTCAGCAAACAGCTGCAGACACAGAGCAACATGATCGTCCTGTAGATCTAGAATCTTTGATTTTAATGAGCGAATATCACAGAAGGAAGACGTGTGACTTGATGTTATATTAGATGAGGCCAGAACCACAATCTCTCAGTTTAACCACTGTTTATTATTCAGTTAATTATTACGTGTACACCAACCAACCTGGTGAACCACATCCAATCAGTCATTAGTGTCTGTATTACATGGCTAATGCTCTTAACATAAGTAGTAATGAGGAGTTTGAGGACTTGGAATCTGGGTGGGCCTTGTTCAGAGCCTCCATTTGGGAGGTGGTGGTTGGTGGTTTGAGGTGGTCAGGAGGATCCTCAGTATCAAGGTGACAGGTGTGGGTAAGATACTGAAGGCTCTGGACATTGTTGGTCAGTCTTGCTTGACACAACCTTTTAGACCGGGGGAAGTGCTGGTACCCATATCTAAGAAGGGGGGACCAGAGGGTGTGCACCCATAAAGCTTTTTCCAGGATGGCGATAGGGAGCCTCCAACCATTCATTGAAGCTTGGATGTAAGGTGCGATGCAGACAATGAACCAACTCTTGACCCTTGCAAAGTTACTGGGAGGTTTTGTGGATCATATTTAAAGAATGAGAGTTGCATCTGTATTCTTGACAGGAAGTCAAACACATCTCTAGTTGTTGCCTGTGGCTGTAACCACTGCGGTTTATGCAGGTAATGGTTACAGTTTGTAGAGTTGTTGGGTTTGACAGCGATAACTACTTCAGGGCATATTCTGTGGTTTCAGAGTTTGCGTCTTGAAGAGTCCATTTCTGTCCCCAGTTGCTGAGAAAAATGTATCTCCTAAGTACTAACACCAAACAGATCACGTACTAAACATCTCATGTCAGACACAGAAATTCAGGCTTTCAATCTTAGGATTATTTTGCAGGTAGTGGTAGTTATGATTCATGTACTGACGCCTGCCTCTCGTCTCCAGGTATCTGAAAATCGTCCATCCTTTGGGAACTCACATCCTGCAGACGGCACGAGCCGCTCAAATCATCTCTGTGGCAACCTGGGTTTTCCTCCTGGCCATGACGACCACCTACATGCTGCTGTCTATCCTCACCCAGGAATCACCGCAGACTGTCTCCGTCACAGTGAGCTGCGACCTCCTGCACAGTAAACAACTCAGCCTGTTCTACAAGACTATCCACTGCTGCTCCGCCGTCATCTTCCTGGTCGTCCTCATCTCCCTGGTCGTCTTCTACTCCAGCACGTCCCGCAGGCTGTCGCTGGCACAGAAGAGGCAGTCGGCCTCCACCAGCTCCAAGAAACTCGCCAAGTCACGCCGGAATATGCTGGTGCTGGTCAGCGTCTTCTGCATTTGCTTCGTGCCTTACCACCTGGTTCGTCTTCCCTACGCCTTCCTGAAGCGGCAGTGCTCGTGGAACCAGGCGTTTTTCTACCTGAAGGAACTGACCATCATGGTATCAGTTCTCAACGTTTGCCTGGACCCGCTTATCTACTTCATCTTCTGCAAGGCCTTCCGGGCTCAGCTGAGCCTGGGGAGGATGTTCAGCACCACACATGCCACGACGCATGCGGAAAACCTCGGGAGGAAGAGCAGCAACGGGCGAATCAGCAGTGTCAAAATAAACAGGAAGACATCACTCAGCGTGATGACGAAGGACAACAATGTGCTGTAGCTTACAACGAAAAGACCCATGACTTGTGCTGTTAAGTCACAACTGACAAAAACACTGTTTCCTGGTCCAGCTTTTCAAGATGCTGCAGTGCTGTGTCCCGTGTTGTGTGAACAGATCTGAGTCCAAAAAAGTTTGACACCAGCAGGTGCGAACGTGCAACAAGCAAAAAGCAGCGAAACAACAACTGAAACACGATGGCATGGCCTCATAGCAAGAAACACCCTGTAAAACCCATAGCTTATATCGGGGTACCTGCTTTCACCAGCTAATGTTAGCACCTGCTGGTGTTAAACGTTTTCTTTATTCATTTAAAAATTCTAACTTGTGCACTGCAGCATCTTGAAAACAGGAGAGCCATGGCGAAGTTGGACCCAGACACAGTATTTTCATCGACATTACGACTTAAATGGACTGAAATCACCAGGCAGAGAAAAGACGCAAGACTTCTTGGATTTTTACTCTTTTGTAGTTCTTTTGTAGTCCCATGTGGCACTTGGGGATTGTTTTTTTGGTTTCTGAAAGTTCAGAGGACCTAATTTCTCAGAACTCATGCAAAGCAACAGCAGGAAACTAAATTTGAGTCCTGCACACAAATCACTCCACTGCACCCACTCATTAATACTGAGGCACCATCAAAGGAATGAACTTCAAGAAGGGGAGAATTTTTTTATCTTGTACTAAAACAATCAACGTTTTTAGATATTTAACATGAAATTCAACAAAAACAAAGCTTAATTTTGACCTGAGAGTTTCAGTAGTTGCATTTGAAAGGAATTAAAATTAAATACTGCAGATTTAAATATCTGACTGTTCTAAAAATGCAGAAATAAATATTGTATGAACCCACTGTAGAACCAGAACGATTAACAAACAGTACTGGTCACAAACAGCCGCTAACGCCCTGTTTGCTTTGAATTACTTAATTTGAGGCTGAAAAAGTAGTTTCTTCTTTCTGTAGTTGAAAGCTCCAGATCAGTTGCATCTGTTTATTGTGAAGTCAAAATTTGTGCATCAGTGCAGCAAGGTGAGACGTTCAGGGTGTGCTGTGTTCAAAGATAAGGGCATTATTTCTGATCTAATGAGTTATATGTAGCTTAATATTAATGTCCTGCCAGTACATTAATTTATTTAATAATTTAAAGTAAAATTGTTTATGCATTTAGGCCACAGATGCTGTACATGTTACATCAGAATACTGGATATTATTTTTATTATTACTATTATTGTTTTTGTTGTCAGTAGTAGTACTACTATTTAAGTATTATCTCTGAGGGGAGTTTGGTGACATATGTGAGCAAAGTGGACTTTCCTGACTGAAGGGAAGTGACACTTCCTCTTCTCTACACCTCCATCTGGCAGTTCTCACATCAGGTTTAATGTTGTTGTAGCAGTTAATAATAATATAAATGGTGGGGAAGCTTTAGATTTAGTTGTATTACTGTATTTAGCACAGGCAGTCAACTTGTAATAAATGTAAATATTGTTACAGACACAAACAAACACTTCAATCTTTATTTTTCAGGATGTTTTTCTGAACAGTTCTTCCTACAGCGATGTAGATTATTATATATATATGTGCCCGGTAACATGCATGTTAGCTGTAAACACATGAAGAGCGACCACTAACTCTTGCAATAACATGCAGCGTGTGATTACTGCTTTAAAATGAACCTCGCTGCTTAAATAAACAAAAGCAGAACAGGACAAATTCAGCTAACCTCAGGTAACAGGAAACGGTTCACTCCTTGTATGTAGACACAACAACATGTTGGCTTGGTTTGTATGTTAATTTTTTTCAAATGTTGAATTTTCTTTCTCATTTCTGCTCAGTTTCAACAGCAGTGGATGTGCTTTTGCAGGCAGTTCTTGGTAAATAATGTCAAAGCAGCCTCAGTTCTTACACAACTTTTGGTCAATTTTGTGTGTTTGCATTTTTATTGCAAATGCAAAGCACGTCTTTGTGGTTTTGAGGATCACATTCAGACCTCTCCAGAACTGTGTGCACTTTATACACACAGATTCCTTCATTAGTCATTAAAAACATTCAAAACAACAGTGAGATTTAACCCTAACAAGTCTACAGATTCATTAAAGAGATTGATGGATGAATGCTCCATGTTTCTGCCTTTAAATAAAAATCCACCTCAGAAACAAACTGACTTTCACGGAAATGATCTGATAAAGATGGAGAGAGCTGAACTTACGTCTTATCTCAGCGTCTCTAAACCATGTGTCACCGCACATTTCCACACCTTCACAACTGCAACAAGAAGTTTATCTTTCTTAAGAATCAGAATTTTACAGAGATGTTACTGTAACTGGTGTCATATTTATCCTATAAACAAAGAGGTGGTTAAAAGTGACCCGAAGCCAAATGAAGAAGTTCTAATCATTAATATTAATAAAAACAAGCAAGATGACTGGATTTTCAGAAGAGGCTTCAGCTGTACGCCATGTTTAGTGTTAATTAGCAAATATTATCATGCTAACATGCTAAACTAAGATGGTGACCATGGTAAACAAACAAACATCTGGTGCACCAACCAACATATTCTCGTTATGTCATGTGATTGATCTGTCGGCTGAGAAGAGACATTATAACACTGTCAATTTTGTGGTCACATCTTTTTTTTTTCTAAACGTGCAAACAAAATATTAAAGTGTGCGCATGAAATACAAAAAATACAGACTGTTTTTGTGATGTTTTTTTCTCTGTATTATAAGTTCAGTGTTCACATGATATTGTGAAACCGATCTTTGTTCGCACTGCAAAAACAACAGTAGCATGCTAGCAAGTCTTAACGTTAGCGAGTTAGCTAATGGATTTTGTGGACGCAAATCTGTTCAAACAGTGCGGGACACTGTGCCATCTTGTAAACAGGAGAACCTCTGCAAAGTTGGACAACAAAAATCAGATTTTTGTCGATCGTGATGACAGACTTATCGAACGAATTGCCGGTTTCCACAGCAACAGTAAGGGTGGCATTTTCAAAAGATTACACTCTGGATCTCGGTATCACAAGTTTGCATTTTCAGACCCCCAGAATGCTGTTGTCGTGTGAACAAAAGTCCAGGTTTACTATTTAATGCAAAAACCACTGTTGTGTGAACAGGACCACAGACACCTGTGGTCACCTTAATCTAACGTTCTAGAGGTGTAGGGGGCCCACGGGGGGTTTCCAAAGCTGCTGGTGTAGATGTGTTTGTCCAAACACTGTTGACCTAATTCAACCGTCCTCTGTGTTATATTTAACTTTTAGACACACATTCATTTCCTCATTTTCCCCTCACACTCCCACACACTGATATTAAGGTCTCATTAATATCTGTAGATGTTAGATAAACCAGAAGTCTCTGAATCAGTCACCACATCTCAGTTTCCCCTCTGTCTGTCACTTTCAAGCATTTCAACTGTTTCTACTCTGAAATGAATCTGATTCATGACTCAATGGCTGAAAAGCCCTTTAACAGCTGCCTCTCTCTCTCTCTCCGTGAGAGAGCGTGGCCTGTGGTCTGACGTATTTGACTGACGCCAGCATCAACAGGAAAACACCTTCCTCGCATCTGCAGCTTCCGCAGTTCAGAGCACATGAGTCGCGCTAACACCAACACCACCAAGTCAGACTGCAACGACCCAGAGGAGAAACCCGGAGGACCAGTCAGGGGGAGACCTCAGGGACCTTAACACGTGGTCTCAGGACTACTCAAGTCCCCAGAGAGGACGGTACGGGAGGTAAGGACTCGTTCAGGTTTACTTTAAACTCTTATAGACTGATGGGCGAAGTGTCGGATGTGTGTCTGGTTCCTCTTTAACTCAGTTTCTTCTTGTTCATTCAGAGGAAAATTATCTTTACACTGAACCTCACATGATTTTGTTCACAGTGAGTGAAAGAAGACAAGTTTTCATTGAAACAAACAGTTTGACAGTTTGATTTTCTGTCCACTGGGCAGGAAAACTGTTTCACTTAATTCACTTTCCAGAATAAATATGGACAAAAAATCTCAATCAAACAAAGGAAAAGATGTTGTGAAATGGATGATGGGAGCAGTGTGAGAAGAGTGGATAGTCCTATTTTCTGTTTTCACATTTCATATCATTAATGACTGGATAAAGGTTTCTTCACTCTGGGTGTGTTTCTTGTTCATGTGATTAATTTATTTTTTAATCTCATAAACATAAACTCATATCATGAGTAGTTCACAAAATGCAAACATTAGCAAAACATGAAGGAGGAAGGTCGATTTCTCTGAGATTTTGCTCTGAAAATATTTGCAGGCGAGTATTTCACGTTCACTTTCACGTTCTTTATTCCCATCACACTGTACATGCTGCGTTTTCTACAAACATAAATGAGGATATGTGTCCAAAATTGACAAAGAATACAAAACTGCATCATTTTTATTTGCAAAATCTAAAATTGTTAGCATGAGTTTGCGAAAATAGCTGAATTTTAACCTCTCTGATTGGATGTTTGACCTCTCGGAGTCCCCCTAGGGTCACTTTGGATTTCCACATGACTCAGCTGACCCTAGGGGGACTCCGTATGTTTGACTTTCTAAACAGACTCAGATATTTCCCAACACAGTTTCATCTTTTGTTCTGATGATTCACCCAGGAGAGGGTCATGTCAATCTGAACGAATAACAATATGACTTGACAAGACAAACACTGTCTGTTGTCAGGGCTTTGGTTTGACTGGACCCGAATGGTTTGGAAAGTTTAAGATGAATTTATTGAACTCAATGAGGGTGAGTGGTTTCAGGATGTTGAGAGTGGTGGGTGGTGAAGGCTGAGTGACAGAAACAACAGGTTAAGACCAGGACACACCAGAGAACTGGAGCTTGATGAGTTGATTGAGAACAGGTGTGTAGTTCAGTCAGGAGCCAGGTGAGTTAAGCCCCGAGGATTCATCCTCTGGGAGCAGGAAAATCCAGATGTTTATTACCATTTTCATTGTCCTCCATTATGGGGACACAGCTGAATTAGTAACTGTAATTCCTTGAAGTCAATTTTTCCTTTAACCTTTACTTGACTTGACTTTTTCAGACAAAGTTGAAGTCCTAATGTCACTTCCTGTTGTAGCTGCTTTTCCACCAGAGCTCTGGATTTGTTACTGAGGATTTATTTTATTCCTCGTAGCCACGGAGCGTCAATGTTTCCAAAAACAACTAAAAACACATCAGTGATTCAGATTTGTGTCTCAGTTTGGATCTGCATGAATAACGCAACATCACAAGGGTGTTTTATGTTAACTGGCTGAAGTACAGCTGCATGTAAACAGGAAGATTTGTGTTTATTAGCTACGTACACAGCTCGTCTTGTCAGAATAAAGGCAAAAACCACACTACCTTGTGCACGCCTATGTTTCTGTTGTCAAGGTTAATGTGTTCTTTCCCACCAAAAGTGGATTAATTCACTGAAGAAAATAGTCCCCAACAAATGCATTATTTCCTCCAACTATGTATTTGTAATGTGTTATTAAAGATTGATGTTTTCAGTAGGAACCAGTGGCGTGAGCGAAGAACCAGACTGACGAGCTTGTGGTTGGTTTATATGGTTTGAGATCATTTACAGACATAAAGAAACGTACAGAATAACTCCAGACCGCCTCTTAAACAACAATTAGTCTACAGTTTATCCCTGTCCGTCGTCACAGCTGGCTGCTTGACATTTAACCCACGACTGACTGCAGGGCTTCGTGATAAATGCTACTGAAAAGTCACTAAAAACAGTAATGAGTTTAGTCATTTGCGTCACAAATGTCACCAGTTCTAAGATCACTCATTTTAATATTTTCCTTTAGAACATTGGTAATCTAAGAAGAGGCTCATTTTACACACTTATATGGTCATATATTCACCATACAAATCTCTCCTTTTAAATGTGTGGATGGTGTTTGGACAGAACATGAACTATAGCTGTTTTGTGTTTGGCTGAAAATACAGATAGTTTTCTTATTTATGATTTCCTGCTGCAGACTGAATGTTACCACAGTGTTTGCCTCACATCCTGCAGCTCAGCTCAGCCACCTGTCTGTCAAACCAGCAGAGTCGGTATCTGAACAAGGTCAAGTCGAGTAATTTGTGACACTGTTTGGTAGATTAACAAGAAACCTAGAAGACTACATTAAGGATTAAAACATGTTGTGGATTTCTACACAGAAAACACGTTGTTAAGTAAAAAAATTCAGAAACTTTGGAAATTGAAACCAAAAAGATTGAAAACTGTGTCTAATTAATTAATTTACCTACATTTAACACACACACACACACACACACACACACATATATATATATATATATATATATATATATATAGTCCCTTTTTCTTTTTCCTTTCTCCCCTTCTTATCACATTTGCTTTCATTATTATTTCTTCTTACTAATGTTATCTTGTCTCAGAACAGTGCAGTGTGGAGTGTTTCAATGTTGGAAAATGGCAATAAACTTTAAATCAATAAAAAGGATGCAACAGTAAAAAAAAAAAAAAAAAAACATAAGACAGTTTTTAACTCAATAACATATGAATTAATTTAGCAAACTAAATAAGAACACAAACTAATTTCTCCAATATTAGCCTGAAACCTGCTGGTTTCACCTAAAAAAAAAATTACATTTTACCTGAATTCAAAAAGTCACTCAGAACCTTTTCTTATAAAAAATACTTTGATTATAAGTCAAACAGTTTAAAACTGTTACTGCACCAGAAAAGGGGTTTTTCCCTCGTCTGTCTACAGAGTTTAATCAGTAATGTACCAGCTAATGAACGGGCTAACACAGAGCTAGCTAACACGCTCTGTGCTAGCTTCCAGACATTGGTAAAGTATATATACACAGCTGTGTCTGTCTCTACCGGCTCTCTGTACCTGTCAGTCCTCTGTCATTCTGGGCTGTGTCCGTTGGGGCGTCGTCTTCGGTAACGCTGTTGCTCCAGTTTTCGTTTATCTCGCTCCTACTCCTGACGTACAGGCGCGCACGTCTGTTTCCTCCTGTGTTTCTCTGTACTGTGTGCGTCAACCGAACCTGATGTGCTTTGAACTCCGTTCCAGCCACGTGATTGGTTCGCCGCGACGCTTTTCTCATTATCATTGGCTTTTCCTGCTGTCTGTCAGAACACAGGGGGAATGAGTTCTGTGTTCGTATCGAGGACAAGTTATATCACGATATATATCGTTTTCATCTTATCGCAACAAATTTAGAAGTAATAGGCCATTAATAGAGTAAATGTCATGTATGTTGTAAATTGTCTGGTCTACGCTCACTGGCTTGCTTGTTAGTTACACCTGTTTAACAAGCTAGCTGCTATGCTAACGGGCAAGGCAGTTCAGTAGCCAGCTTGCTAGGTAGCAAATGTTCAGCTAAACTACAACTACTTTTATATTTCATAGTGAATAAAGGAGATTTTAAAAATTAATTGTTAAAAAAAAACTGTAACTGATTACCACCTATTTGAAGAGTAACTGTAACTACAGAAGCTCCTGTGTCAACAAAGCTAATCAATTTAATCTTCAACAAGAATACAGAAATACAGTTTTATATCGACTCTTATATCCAGGAAATCACAGCTCAATATTTCATGCTGAATAATAATAATAATAATAATAATAATAATGTCAGGTGCTGCTGTTTCTCATACTCCATTTATAAAACTACAAATCATCAGAACAGTTAAATAATTAACTCTAAAGCCTGCAATTTTTTAAAATGCAAATTTTGATGCAGATTAGTTTTTATGTAATGAACTTAAAAAATAGCAAAAGTTTTCTTTCTACTTTCATCTTCTTGTCCTGCAGATAACTTCCAAGTTCTGAGATATTTTAGCAGGTTTTAGATCTAACCACGTGTTTTCAGTGAGGCTCAGGTCTTGGGAGGCTGTGGTGGATTTTGAGGTCTGCTTTGGATCCTGGTCCTGCCTCGTTTTACTTTTACTTACAGTTAATTGTTTTCCTCTCTCTAAAGTTCATGAAATAAGAAGTAACAGTGAATCATACTTGAAGAAAAAAGAGAGAAAACTGCTTGAACTTTGGTTTAAAAGCACAGGTCTTTGTCCTTCCTGTTTCCAACCAGATCGTGAAGCTCTCAGTGAATGCTAGACGTCCAAACCACAATCAGTGCAGCTGCTGAAGATACAGACTTCCTCAGACGTCTTCCACAGTAAGAACGACGTTGAACCTGCAGCTCCTTGTGTTGCGTTTTTCCTGAACAGCTTAACCTGAAGCTTTTCCTCTGCTTTAACTTTTTGTGTGTCTCAGCTCCAGGTCCTCAAGATGCCTCCTCCCTCCAACGTCAGCGGTGGAGGAGCTGAGCGGTGCATCGTCAACGACCAGATGACGCCCTTCACCATTTTCTACATCCTCATCCTCATCGTCAGCCTGCCCGGAAACCTGCTGTCAGTGTGGGCCTTCGTCCGCAGCTCCAGAGCAAAGGTAAGAGATGACCAGAGATGAGATTAGATCAGATCAGACCTGGTGGTTAGATCAGAGGATGTAATACGAGACTGTCAGAGGAGATGTGAGATTAGATTAGGTAAATTCTAAAGGTTCAGATCATATATGTGATGACAAAAAAGAGAAGTGAGATTGAAACTAGACGATCAGAGTCTCCCACGATTACTCAGTCTCAGTGTCAGTCGTTCCAAACTTCCTCCATGTAAGAATTATGGAGGTCAGTGTGCTTTTATAAACCTTTAGTGCATCAGAAAGTTTTTTTGTAGCTTTCCCCAGATCTGTGCCTCGACACAATCCTGTCTCTAAAGTGGGGTACACACTGAAAGATTTAAAAATCTTAACGGATGTAGAAAACATGAGAGACCACACACATGATGACAGATAAGGACATATTTCACAGGTTTGTTCTTACACCACACACAGATTCACCACCAACAACCAACCAGTCTCACAACTCCAAATCTGGCGACTTTAGAGTAAACAAACATGGCAGATGACGATGTCTCTTGTTTGTTGTGCTTCCTGTCCATCCGTCCTAGCTTCCTGTTTGGCTATCGTTCCATTCCATGTGACAATCGTGGAATCGACAAAGGGACTGAATACTCAGTGATATTTACAGGCTGCAACGCAACAAAATGTGAAAAAACGGAAGGGGTCTGAATGCTTTCTGTATGCACTGTAAGTGGCGTATGATAGCAATGAAGAGACAAAGTGAGTTAAGATCTAGCAAAAATTAAGCTGGAATTACACCAAGTTAAGTGTCTGATAAACTGAGATAAAAATGGGATTTTATTTTGAAATTAACGTTGTCAGTGTGTAACCATGTCGCCCCGCAGCAGCAGAGCATCAGCGTCTACCTGGTCAACCTGCTGGTGGCTGACCTCCTCCTGCTGCTCGCCCTACCCTTCAAGATCCTGAAGGACCTTGGGGCGGCGCCGTGGAACCTCATGGTGTTTCACTGCCAGGCCAGCGCCGTCACCATCTACATCAGCCTGTACGCTTCCATCGCCTTCCTCGCCCTCATCATCACTGACCGCTACCTGCAGGTACAGTACGGTCCAGTAAATACAGGTGTTGGTCTGTTTGCCGGTGGCTGACGGGGTCTCCTCTCCTGCAGGACTGCCACACTGTGCGCTCTCTGCGGCTGCAGGAAGTCGGCTTCGCCCGGCTGCTGTCTCTGGTCGTTTGGCTGCTGCTGCTGCTCATCATGGTGCCCAACATGGCTCTGCCCATACAACAGGTCAAGGTACAGTGACTGGATGTTATGCTGTGTTCCATTTACATTGGAGGTCGGAAGTCTGAACTGGGAGTGACATCACCTACGAATTGCAACAGCGGTTGATAGCAACGCTTTACAAACAGCGTAGCAACATGTCCACAGATAAAAACTGAACAATGAGCTGCTATAAACAGGAACATTAGCAGAGAGTTCACCACTATTGATGCAAGTAGCAGCCATCTTGGATTCTTATGTTGGGGTTGGTGGGGTCAATCTGACTTCAGGGGTCGTTCCAGTTGAAACTTTGGACTAGGAACTCAGAAGACTATTTATAGCAGTTTGTCTCACATTAAGTCAGTTTTGCATTTTGGTAACAGGATGACAAATTAAATGTAATCAAAATGTTTTCTCCTCTGAGGTGTTCTTCAGGTGGAGTAAATTTGTTTAAATGCTCTGAAAGAGCAACAACAGCTTTGGCTTCCTGCAAGCGCCCATGTTTTTCTGATTTCTCAACTGCAACAGTTAACTTGGAGAAGACGTCACTCCCAGCTGCGACCTCTGACCTCCAATGTAAATAGAGCACACCGTCAACGTTTCAACATAAAAGTAATCATAGTACTCTAACGTGTTCATTTGTAGCACATTACCCCAAAACTGGTCATCAGCGACTGTAGGAACATGGCAGCTTCTACTGAAGAGGACCGTATGTAGACAAAATGTCTCAGTTGAAGCGAACGAAAACACGATTGTTAGTTTTGGGTGAATCTATGCTAATAAAAACATATGCTAATAAATTCCATTTCTGCCAGTAGATTCTCGTAAATGTTAGACACTGGTACTCTAAGCCAAAGTTTTGCCGAAATGTCCAACTGTACCGTTGCAGCCATGTTGCGTCATCGTACTGGAATACCACGGGCTGTGTTCAAATACAGCATGGATGGGTGGGGTTTACTATAATAAAATATCAGTGTAAAGCCTCCGTCTCTGGTTGCCTTTCCAGGTGCAGCGGTACCTCAGCTGTTCCTCCCTGAAGAAGGACATCAGCCTCCACTGGCATGCCCTCACCGTCTTCCTCTGCACGGCGTTGTTCCTCAACGCCTCCGCCGCTGTGCTCGTCTCCAGCGGACTGGCTCTGAAGAGGCTCCTGGGCAGCCGGAGCGACCCGAAACTCTGGGTCAAGGCCAGGCGGGTGGCAGGGAGTGTGGCGGCCGTGGCGTTGGCCTACATTCTCTGCTTCGTCCCATATCACGTCGTCCGGACACCGTACACGCTGGCTCAGACCAAGGTCATAACGGACTGCCAGACCAAGAGGCAGCTGTTTCTGGGGAAGGAGTCGACGCTGCTGTTGAGCGTCCTGCACCTGTGCTTCGACCCCCTGCTCTTCTTCTACCTGTACACACCTTTCAGACGGACGGTCAGGAGGATGCTCCCCTGCTGCAGGAACCAGACAGACGACGACGTGGAGGAACAGGTCGCCGATGAAATGATGCAACAAGACACTTCTGAAGAGCAACAGGCTGTGATCTCAAAACCCTGAAATAAACTTGATTTAAATGATAAACTTGATTTAAATGAAGAATGTTGCAGAAAAAACTCTCCTGAGACAGGTCCAGGACATTTTTAACCTAGCTTAGCACAAAGACTGGAAGCCTATGGAAACTGGTAGCCTAAATACACCAACTCCAGGACTCAGTGGTTAAGAAACCTGAAATAAACTTGACTCAAATGTACATTTCTGAGAATCTTCATATGCATATTGTTTAATTTGCATTGATTGACAAAGTGGAGTAAACAGAGACTTTCTGTACATATCGAATTATGATGTGGTCAGAAACACAGTATAATAACTCAGATTTTCTTATACGTGAGCATGAGCCTAAAATTATAAGGTAGTAAACAAACAAAACAAGCAGACTGGTCCTTTAAATCTGTGGTGATTTGTAGTTCTAAGGTTTGGCCAGCAGAGGGCAACAGTGACCCGCTTTAATTACTGTGTTCATCGTTTGCTTCCTATTTGTCTTTTACATCTTTACAACTTGATAAGAAGGTATTAGTTTTAAAGTGAGGATGTTTTCAGAAATAAAGGCATGAATAGTTTTTATTTATCAGTGAACTTCATGATGTGGCAGAGTACAAACAATGTTCTTGCTTTTTAAACAAAATGCATCAAAAAGGATGATAATAAGAACTAAAACATCAACAAATTACAATAAAAACAACATTTTAAAGGCAAAAGAGGGAAAACAAAGCATAGAGTAAGTTTGAAATTTAAGGGTACAATTAAAATTCTAAATCAAATTCTAAAAGCAGAATCTGAACTGATGATTTGCCACCCCAAATCATGTTAAACAAATATGTAGATGTATCCTATTTCAGTCTTATAGACAAAGTTGTTTCATAAATGAGGTACTGTACATCATCATCGATGTTCTTCATGTTCTGTAGAACTTTAACATATTTAATAATTGTTTGACACCAGAATTAAAGTGATTTGAAAGTCTAATAAAGGACATTCAGATTAAATTTGATTTCTGTGACCATGACAAAATTGCAGAACAAATACCACACCACTCTCAAGAGTTTTCGTGTGTCATTTTACACCCTTTTGAAAAGAGATGGGGTTAGGGGTTATTTGTATGAATTTGTGTTGACACCTACAGTTCTGTAACGTTTGCAGTGAATGTCTGAAAGTAGCTTATGGTTAAGAATCTAATTTGCTAAAATGTCAAACTGCTTCCTTTAACCCAGTTTGTTGGATGGCAATTCTTCGGCCGCAGACGATCCATATCCCAACCTTCTGATCGTCAGATTACGCTCATGAAATTATCCACAGCAGCTTGTAATAATGGTTAATTATGTCTCACGGTGGTCAAGTACAAATTACAGTTTGAAAATGTGACTGTAAAAAAAGGATAAACTCAGCTTTTATCCGTGAAATCTATTCAGCATTTTTGGTCGTAGCCATTAACTGAATCCAATAATCAGATTGTGTTATTTAGAAGTGGAAACTCTCAGCCTCTCACAGACTGTGTTCACTCTCACTTTCTTTCTGTCTCCTGGCCAGAATATTTTAAACATGCAGTGTGGGGAATTGGGGCTAAATGGGGGCAAACAGCTGCACGGAGGCTTGGCAAAGTTAGTACGTGACAACATGGGGGCCCCACCCCAAAACACAATGTGGTCCTCGGTCTTACCAGTCTGGAATTCCTGGACCCGAGGCTGCAGCTGGTTTTGTAGGTGCCGAGTCCACAGAGGTCCAGGAGAAGACAGGAGGTGTTAAAGCTACAGTGGTGCTGGTTAATCAGTCACCTGTGGCCCTTTTTAATTCAACTCCCATCCAGAAATATTTTGGACTCAGCCAGTGTTCAGCTTTTTATACTCGGTTGCTGCAGCTGCTGCCACAGTTGGGACGGTCCAACAAATTAAATAAACCTCAGACTCTTGTTGTTTTGTCACTACTGAGCAGAGGCAACTGATTTCAGCTTAAATTTCTACTTCAAAGAGATGCTAACAAGCTAACTATGAGCAGCTAGATCAGTTTATACCCAGCCCTTAACACCAAACAACTCCTGCTGTGATGCTTTATGGTCATTTCTGTATTTCAGCTGCACTACACATGGGACGATATGAAAATTTTGTCAAGAATATCTAGCAGTTTCCCTTTGTTTCCAGTCATTGTGCTAAGCTAGGCTAAACACACCTTGGATGTACAGTCTGATTGCCACCTCAGTAAATGCTCCTTTAACTGTCCATGATGGAGTCGCAGCTGTTTGGTGATGTAGTTTTATAAAACATAAATCTCATGTATCCAGTCGAACTCGTCAGCCTCGCGGATCATGACGAGTTCTTGGAGTTTTTGGGTGTCGTAGTTTCGTTGGACCAGCTGGCTGACTGCCAACCGGCTCCGGTCTCCCTGGACCCATTTAATAGGAAACATCTGGACTCTCTGTCTTTGTGTGTTTGTGTGTGTGTGCGAGACTGTGTGTACTCACTGTGTCCTTGGTGTTGCAATAAAACACACGACTCTAAAATTAGACCCTGAAGACTCTGATATTAGCTCACTTCCCACATGTGGAGCTAAACACACAAACCTGGGGTATGCAGTGAGTCAGTCGTCCTGAAACAGAGATACCAGTCATCCCTTCATCACTGACATGTCTCAACAACATGGAGGATGACTGGGGTTATGTGTACTTTAACTCATATTACTCTAGGAAATACTACGATTACTCACCATGCTAATAACAGTTTGAAATAGAATAAATATTAGTGACGACACTGGAGATTAATCTCAATTTTTCTGACACAAAACTTAATTTGGAGTCAAAGTGAAATGACAGACATCTGTTTACATCTTTAAGCCCTCTAGTGGCCGTAAGAGGTATGACTGTCCCGTCAGGAGCAACAGGAATAAACTTGAAGAGGAGTGTGTTATTTATCTTTTTAAGCATTGACAGTGTAGTCCTGCAGGAGGGACATCAGATCAGAATGCACTTGTTAACTTCCTGATATATTATAGTTCTATATGAAATATGTTGGCATTTGTTTTAGCACAGTCGTCATTTTTCACACTCTTCTCTTGCACAGTTTTCATATTGGTTGGCTACTTTTACTACGTCTGCTGTTTCGCAATACACCAGTGTGTGTGTGTGTGTGTGTGTGTGTGTGTCAGTAGAGTCACTCATCTGGTTTCTATTCCAGCTGTAATAGGTCTTATTTAGACTGCTCTCTTCTCCTCTTACTTCCTATCATCATTTCATTTTCCTGTCTGCCTCCTTTTCCTCCTTCATTTCCTCCTAATCAACTTCTCCTTTTTCTCCCTCCTTTAAGTCGTCGACCCTGAGCTGTAATTTTACCTGATGTATCACCTGCTTTAACACCTGATATGTTTGATTTATGACCTGATTTACCTGATACCAGTCCTTCAAATACTACTCCAGTTTCCTGTGTGTCAGAGGACTGATTTGAAATTCGTATTATTATAAAGCAGTGAACAGTTTCAGTACTCCATGAAGCAAAGCAAGCACACCCCTCAGGTCACCTGAGACAGCTTCCTGACCACCTGAGCTCTGCTGCACCTGTCAACTCATTTAAATCAGGACTTCAAACATTATTGTTTACTGCAGCTCATGTAATAAATCACACACATAATCTCCTTTTAAATATAAAACTATAACAGGAAGTGAACCAGGACCATTTTATGTGCAGGGCAGCTAAGGAGGGAAATGGGAGCAGGTGTGCAGGTAAGAAGGTCAGGTGATTGAGGATAGGAGACAAGTGAGCAGGTGGATCTGAGACTCAGGTAACAAGGGAGGAGAGTCTGAGGACACCTGGAGAAGCTAGCTGTTTCCCCCTGTTTCCAATCTTTATGCTAAGCTAAGCTAACCGGCATGCTAACACACAAAGACATGAGTATGCTTCCCAAAATGTCAAACTATTCCTTCTCTCCTCCTCCTCCTTTCATTCTTGCCTTTCTTGTCATTTTTCCCTCCCTCTCTCTCTCTCTCTCTCTCTCTCTTTGTCCTTTTTAAGTCACCAAATGCCACCAGACGACCCATTTATAGAGCGAGCGAGCGAGAGAGAGAGAGAGAGGTGGAGGTCGTTTGGTGTCGTGGGAACAGCTCTAAAAAAAATACAACGCTCCCTATCACATCACATCGCACACACACCCACACACAAACACAGACACACACTGCTCGACAACTGCTTTAAATTTCTGACTCGAGGTCAGTCACATTTCATCCTCCAACACACATCCTCTCATCCTGTCTTTCTCTCTTCCCTCGCTCTCTCCTTCTCCATATTGAAAACAATTCAAACACAGCATCAAATGTCTCTCATGTATTTTTTAACCCAGTTGTTTTGAGATACAACTCGCTTTTTTTTTTTTTTGTCCTTTTCTGACTTGAATGTTGTCCGAGCGTCACCTCCGAGTTGACAGAGTTCCAAGTTGCGAAGTCTGAAAAACATGGACACTCACAGGAAAGTCTTTTATGGAGAATTAAAACTAATCTGCTCCACCTGAAGAACACCTGATTGTTAACGTTAGATTCTAACACTTTAGAACGTTCTAAAAGACATTCACATTTAACTGTTCGTAAAAATGTAACGTTAAACCACAAATGTGAACAGATTCAAATGTATCCTGAACTAGCCGTTGTCATTGCTAACTACTGTTAGCAGTTGATAACAACACTCTACGCTGTATTTTGCTCATACAAACAGCGTACCAGTTGTTAACGTTAGAATTTAATGCGAACACTTCAAAAAGCCGTTCAAATTTGACTGTTAAAAAACAAAAGGAAAACATAAAAAACTTAAATGTAACTTTAAACCACGAACATGAACTGATTCAGTTCGTATCTCAGACTAGCTGTTGTTAGCAACAGTTGCTAACAGCGCTCTACAAACAGCGTAGCAACATGTCCACAGATAAACCTGAACAGTTCTCTGTGTCTGACTGACTTCATGTAAACTAATGAGACTGAGCTGCTATAAACAGGAACATTAGCAGAGAGTTCACTGCTGTTGATTCTGATGTCAGGGTTGTTGGGATTGCTCTGACTCTGAGTTGGAAATCTGGTGTTTAGATTCAGAAGAACTCAGAAATTCCGACTTCTGAGAACAACTGGAACGCACCATGATACCTGGGACTCCCCCTTCAGCTTTTAGAGCTGAAGAAGCCTTTTGAACGAGAGGAACCTAAAAGACGTCCAGTTGCCTTTGACTCTAGAACTTAAGGCAATCATAAATGCAGCTGCAGAAAAAGTAGCTTAATATGCACTCATTATTCCCCTTATGACTGACTCTGGTGGGACTCGAACCCACAACCTTTGAATCACTTCTCCTGTGTTTAACTAGAAGTCCAACGCGCTATCCATTGCGCCACAGAGCCATGAAACATGCCCCCAAGAACGTAGAAGAAGACCAGACTGCTAACTCTGCTAACTGCTAACTCTCCTCTCTTTCAAATCAGCCTCTTTTTCGTCTGTCTTGTCATTTCCCTCCGTCTCGTCCCTTTTTCCAAAGCACAGAGGGCGTCCACCCGCGACCTCTGACCTTCTCTCTCTGATGTGTCGATGACCAGGAAGACGACAGGAAGTGACTCTGACCGACCGGCGCAGCCAAGAAACATGATGCTGCTGCTTCCTTAAAGAGTTTATCAGACCAACATGTTGCCGCCTCAGGCCTCCATCAGTCATATTTACAGATTTAAAAAGTAAAAAACTGCAGGAGAAATAAACATAAGAATAACATACTGTAAATAAAAAAATTAAACAGCTGCTTGCTCTTAATTTGGAGGAGTAATTTACCAGCTTTTTCATGGCTAAATTGTAGGGCTGGAACATACCACTCTAAGAGGAGGTAGGGTGGAACAGTCCAAATCGTACTGTATATCTTATTGAGCTGCTGTCTGCAGTTATTGTGATAAGGTCTGAAGTTATTTAGATGTTTAAACAGATTTATGATGTTTATAGTGACTTTAACCTCATACGTTTTCAGATTTTTGTCTCTGAGATTTGCGTTTTTTCGGAGTGTTTCCTCCCCCTGCTCTGTAAATTTGTTATTTTTTTTTACCCATAATAGTTCTAGTACTCCGTTGTAATCACCTCACTAACCACTAATGTGAGCTAATCACATGACAGACTCGATAATTGATCGTTAACAGACGATCACATGTGGAGTTTACATGATGCGTCCGACATTCCTCCTCAGACATGTCAGCACAACTTCTGCTTCCTGGCAATGCTCTTATAACACAGGCATGTTAACTGCTGCATGTGTGTGAGTGTGTAAGTGTGTTTGTCTAAGTGTGTGTGCGTGAGAGAGAAAAATGACTCCATGGATTAGTTTTGTTGAGTCAGCCCCTCGAGAGTAATCCACTGCAAAGTGTGAGGTAAATGTGTGTGTGTGTTACCTCATCGGGACTTTTTCTGGTGTAAACACTGACCTTGTCGGGACCAAGGGAGTCCCAAAACCAGGTCCTAAACAGGTCCTGGTAAAGTCCACAATGAATGGAAGTCAATGCAGTGTCCTAAAAAGCAGGGGAAAAGAGCAGAGAGAATTTTAATGAATGTGAATCACAGTGTAACCTGTGAACGGCAAACTGATTTTTAGGACAAATAGTTAAAAATAATAAAAACGTTTATCTTGTCAATTTTAAAAAAATAAATAAATAAAATAACAATAACATAATCTGACAAAAAACAACAACGATGAACATTCATGCACTTTGTCCAACTATAATATTACTAATAGCTAGTTAGCTGTCAAGCTAATATCATGTCATGTCTCTCCTGACCAAATAGTTATTTATACCACAGACACTGAAAGCCACCTGTTGTGACAACTTTACAACTGTTAGCTAGCTAGCTACCCCTGATCCAACAGCTCTCTGTGTTCAGGGGCCTCCTGATTCAAAACTTGCACTGCTAGCAAGCCTAGCTAACTAACTAACTTTAGACTGCATTAGCTAATGCTAGCTAACTAACTAGCTAACTAGCTAGCTAGGTTTGTGGATAGTGAAATATTGTAGTAGGGAAATAATGATTTTTTTGCTAGGGACGTGACGTGAGCGTTGTCCTTAACAATGAATCAATGTCAAATCTTATAGTAAATATGACGCAGTACCCATTAGCCTCATTGACCGTTACTATGGTGACCGGTTAAACAGATATGTCAACATGGCGAATATGTAACGTGACAGGGATCAATACGACCATAGATCTGTTTACAGAGGACGCTCTAACTTACGCAGGAGGATTTATAAGAATGTGAAAACACTCGTTCACAAAACAACATTATGTTCATCACACACACACACACACACACACACACACACAATGTGAAACGAGCTGCTAAGGAAGGAGGCTGCACAAACTGAGTCAAGTCTGTGTGAGTGTGTGTGATCTTTCTGTTCATTGTGTCTTTATGCTTTGTTCATGTCTACTGTTTCAGCCCAGGGATATAACACACACACACACACACACACACACACACACACACAGTAATATCACCACACATTAATACGCCCACTCATTCTGCAGCCGGTCTGACCCCTGCAGCAGCAGTGCCAGTCGTCTGTAACCACAAGTGATTCAACACAATAATGAACGCACACGCACACGCACACGCACACACACACACACACAAACTCATTGTTCGTGGCATGAGGGAAACTGAAGTCAGTCCACACCCTCAAGTATTTCTGAGGCTGTTTTATATTAAGAATTGTTAAAAAATAAATGAGAAATAAACAGTTATTTAAACAGTTTTGTGGAGAAATTGTGTCAATTATTTTTTCATTTTATCAGGAAATGATTTTTATTTCATTCTAAAATAAAGAAAAGATGTGTTTTTATTTGTTAAAAGTCATTTTTCTTCCATATTGTATTTTATTTTTATTTGACGCTTTAATTTCCCGTGTTATTTCATGACAGTGAAGCTGTCATCAGTCGCTGATAATGACTGCAGCTCAGTGTGAGGCTCTGTGGCGCAATGGATAGCGCGTTGGACTTCTAGTAAAAGCTCAGGAGAAGAGATTCAAAGGTTGTGGGTTCGAGTCCCACCAGAGTCGAGCTTTATGGACCCTGGATCAGCTGAATTCAAGAGTCCAGACTTTCCCAGGACTTGGCGGCCATGTTCCCGGGGAATTCCTGCAGCATGAGGAGCTGTCCCAGTCTACAAGTCAGGCATCAGCCTCACTCTCTGTGGTTCATGCAGGTTTGATTTTAAAGCCTGTGATGACGGGTGTTAAATCAGCAGCGGCAGGCGAGTGAAGACGACCTGCAGGAGAAAAGACCCCGATTAACGCTGACTCACAACCACATGCACTGACAGTGACTCAGATACTGGAGGAGACAAAAACTGTTGATTTAACTGCACTGAAAACATTTATCTTCACGTTCTTTTCAAACGCCTTGTAGTGTGTTTGCATGGATTTCCCCCGGCTTCCTCCCACAGGCCAAACACCTGCAGGTTAGCTGGCTGTGATAGACTGCTGACCTGTCTGAGTCCAAGTTTTGTTCACACTGGCCTTTTATAAACAACAGACAAAAGTTGAGAAGTTGGAAAAACACGGACGCTCACAGGAGAGCCTCCGAGTACAGTCAACACCTGAGGAACACCTCGGTCGTTAACGTCAGATTTTAATGCTAACACTTTAGAATGGTCTAAAAAAGTCTTTCAAATTTAAAGAGACGTGAAGGGAAATGATGTAGACAGCTAGATTTAAAAAAATATATAAACACTACAGTGACTTCTGGAGCCGTCAAACGAAGTGACGTCACAAAGGGGAGACCAGCCAATTACAAACCTGCTGAGCTTCTCCAGGAGACCAGGAACAGACCAGAGTCAGGAGAACGGCCACAGGTGAGTGAACGGTGTTAGCTAAGCTAATAATGGCTAACGATGGCTAGCGGTAGCTAATAATGGCTAACGGCGGCTAATAATGGCTAACACAGCATCCACATCACAAGAGAGAGAGAGAGAGAGAGAGAGAGGCAGGTTGACACTTGTTTCCCGTTGTTGATGCTGAGTGATTTGGAAGTTAGCAAACATTATCAAACAGGACTCTGCTCATGTTTTCTTTGAGCAGAGCTGCTAACAGTGGTGAGGCTCTGAGAGGACAGGAACCACTCCAGCAACCAGTCTCTACATCCCATCACATCACTGGAAACATAATCCTCCTGTGAGTCTGTGCAGCCTGCACCACACACAACAATACATGAACATTACACTGTAAAACTACTGTAAAAACACCACACGACTGCTCAAACTCACCATCACCTACTACTGCACACTGGTAGTCGAGTCACTGACTCCTCTATGTGACGTAATCAGAAGCTAAACTCTTGATTTAACTTCAAGTGGTCATTTTCAGACATTTAAAAATTAACCTGTGCAAAAACCCTTCATTAAACCATGGAGGTGAACTGTTTCAAACACATCTCAGACTAGCTGTTGTTAGCAAGCAGCCATCTTGAATTCTGATGTCAGGGTTGGTGGGGTTGCTCTAGAACTAGGAAATTCCAACTTCTGAGAACACAGAACCCATCACGTCCTGTGTCCTGTTGTTAGATCACCTGGTTGGTCTTGATGTTCTCATTGTTGGAACTGGTGTGTGTGTGTGTGTTATTGTCTCTTGGTCTGTCACCTCTTAAACCAGACACCTACCTGGTTACTATGGTTACCACTGAGACAGTAATGACAGGGTCGCCCTGTAGCTGCAAGGTGAGTGGGCTGAGGTTAAAAATGTTTAGCCCGTGGCTTGTAATCACACCTGACCAGATTACAGAGCAGCAGCAGGTAACATGACTGTGTGTGTGTGTGTGTTGATGCCTCACAGTCATGTTTTTAATGGTGTGATGATCACAAAGCTAACACAACAATCAGGAGAAGAGTTGTGTTATAATTCTACAGATGAGGCGTGTGACTGATTTAAAGATTTAAAGATTGACTCAAACCAAGTTCAACACACTCTCCTTTGACACTATGACAGCAAAACAGGAAACTACAGGATGCTGTGATTGTGTATAAATAAATTAAATTGACCTGCTTAACTTTATAATTATGAGTAAAAAAAGACATCAGTGCACTGAAAATGGAAGATCACAGTTAATTTCCCATAGACATCAACTTTATTCTCTTTCAACCGATGACTGAAGTTGTTCCTGAACCTTTCTAAGATTATTTTTTCAGCATTTTTCAACTTAATATTAACCAGTTTCACTAACAAAGAACGCACCAATAAAGATATGGATTAGTATTTGCATGATATGGATGGAGTTTAGAGGTGATGTAGTAGAGATGGTCCAAAGGGAGTTGGAGGTTGAGTGATTAGGTGTGATCTCTGTACTCGAACCTAGCTAATGTTAGCTAGCTAACTTAGCTAACGTTAGCAGGTTTTACAGGGTGTTTCTTGCTATAGCTAGCTGGATGTGGGCTCATAGCAAGAAAGACCCTGTAGAGCCCATAGCTTATAACAGAGGTACCTGCTACTGTTAGCTAGGTTAGCTAGCTAGGCTTTTTCTGTGCTTCCCAGCTATAAAGTTGGCCTTAGCTAGCTTTCTTCTCCTAACTTTGTCATGACATCACAACATAATAAATGGATTGTAGCTGCACAAGAGGAACTTTGAGAGACATAAGTGTACAGTGATTGGTCAAACACATGAGCCAATGCAGCACCAGAAACCGCCATTTTTCTAACCCTGTGTAAAACGTTAACCATGCAAACAACACCTCATGAAGGCTCCTAACCTGTTAGTAATGATTGTAATCTGTCAGTGTGAACACAAATCAGACCAGAACTGAAAGGACCACATGAACTAAACTTCAGGTATGACAGAAACCTGAGACCATCTGCCCCCCATTCTCCTTTGAAGGATGGATTATCAGATAAACTGTATCTGCTCAGTCAGACCGATGACTACCATCAGCAGCTATCTGTCTGTTATTCCCTCTGTGGTCTGGTCAGACGGTTACAGAGGTCAGACGACTGGGTACTCAAAGACAAACACACACACTCAAGTATTTTCCATCTCAGCAGTTTAATATTTCTCAGGCTCTTTATAGAAAACAACTTCTGATTCACTGTCATCCTCTCTCTCTCTCTCTCTCTCTCTCTCCATTCCTTCATCCTCTGTGATTCTCTCTCTTCCTCCATCTTTGACTTTTATTTCTCTATCTTTAGCTCCACTTGGATTTATTTTTGTCGTTAAATGTTTGGCTCCAAGAATCACTCAATGGTCCTCTGTTCCTGTTAAAGGAATAGTTCAACATTCTTGTGTCTTTGTGTTGTACGAACTGGACTAACTGACCTGTGGGGAGTTTGGGGTCATTAACACCTTGAGTTAGGGTCGTCAGTTATTGTGTGTTTCATCTTTCCATCTATTTTCTTCCTCTTATCCAGGGTTGGGTCGCGGTGGAAAAAGGCTAATCAGGGTATTCTAGACGTCCTTCTCCCTAGCAATGTTTTCCAGCTCCTTCTGGGGGATCTGGAGACATTCCTAGACCAGATGAGATATATAAATCCTTCCAATGAGTTCTGAGACTACCCTGAGGTCTCCTTCCCTTTGGACCTGCCTGGAAAACCTCCAAAGGAACATACCCAGGAGGATCCTGATCAGATGCCTGATCCACCTCAACTGGTTCCTTTCGATGCAAAGCTGAACCCAGACAGAGAAAACCGAGTTTCATCCACTTGTATCCATGGTCTAGTTCTTTTGGTCACTACCCAAAGCTCATGACCATAGTTCAGGGTTGGACCATAGATCAACTGGTAAATCGAGAGCTTTGCCTTCCTGCTCCCTCTTCACCACAACGGTCCGGCACAATGTCATTCTCCTGCTCCATCCTCCCTTCACTCGTGAACATGACCCCAAGATACTTAAACTCCTTCACTTAGGGCAGCAACTCATGTTTGCACAATAAATATACAGCTGTAGCTAGCCCCAGGTTAGCTTAGCTTAGCATAAAACCTGGTTACAAGGGCAAACAAGTCTTTCTAAAGAAAATATCAAAAACAGAAACACCTGCATGTATAATGTAGTACAGTTCAACCTGAGATTGTTTCCTCTGAGCAGGAATCAGTTTCTATTTCTACATTGTAGAAATAAAATCCTTAGATGTCGTCATGGATCATCTGCAAACTCAGGGACCTTAAACGCACCACACACTCAGTGACACAGTGTAATTACAGTCGGGTCCATTCCTGACATTCACAGCTGATTGGTGTTAAAACAGACCAACATGGCTGCCAGAAACCACACACTCCTCCACCTCCTCCTTCGTTCTCTTTCTCATTTCACTCTTTTTTCTCACCTCTTCATTTTTCTCTCTCTAGTCTCTCTCTTCTTTACGTCTCTGACTTTCATTTTGTCCTCTTTTTCCTCTCTTCTTTCTCCTTGTTTCTCTCTTCTTTCCATCTCACTTCTTTCCTCATCTTTTTCTTTCTCCCTCTTTTCCTCTCACCTTCTTTCAGCTCCTCTTTTCACCTTCAGCCTCACTTTTCTCTCTTACTCTTCTTTTAACATGTTTGCTTCTTCCCATCCTCTTTCTATTCTTTCCTTTTTCTTCATTCCTTCTTCTCTTTTTGTTCATGTCCTTTCTTCGTCTGACTAATTATGGTTTGCTCTGTTTTTACTTCGTTTTCTTCTTTATCCCGTTTTGTCGTCTTTTTCTAACCTCTCCTCCTCGTCCTCTCTTTTCTTTTCTCACACTTTATTCCGTCCTTTTCTCTCTCTCTCTCTCTCTCTCTCTCTCTTTCTTTTCAGTGACCATCTTCCTAAGTGTCTCTCTCGCTCTGTCTTGGCTGAGGCGTTGCTTGTGGTGTTGAGACTCGCTCGTCCGGTCGTGGTCCAGAGGCCGCAACGCAACCGACATCTAGGTCACCCACACACACACATGCAGACACACACACACACACTCACACACAAACACACACATGCAGACACACACACACACACACACACACAACATACCACAGCTGTAAGTGCTTCTTGGCAAAGACATGGAGAGATTAGGACGACATGGCTCGGCCAAACCCACATTCAGAGGAGAGCGCACACTTATGCACACAAACACACACACACACACACACAACACACACACACACACACACACTCACTGTGAGTCTGTAATCAGCAGCAGGGTTGGAAAGTCTCTCCTCTCTCCTGCTAATTAAAGGCCATAAAACGATCGGAGCAGGATTCTGATTTAATGAATAAAATCTGCTGCTTCGCCGACAAGCACCAGACTGAAAAACTGAAAACTGCTCGACTGTAAAGAAAACATCTCCAGCTGTTAATGATCCCACACCTGCAGGAGAGCAACAGGTGAGCTGTGATGAGAAGCAGGTGGAAAACAAAAGGTGTGTTCTCCCCCCGTAATGTGACCTCAACATGCCAATAAAGTTTATTTACTTTGAGATGAGACAGGAATCAAACCAGGGGTGTTTCAGACACAGGCTCACCTGGACACACCTGTCTCTGAGCTGTGATTGGACTGTGGAGGTTTCCTGCAGCGTCAAGTCCAAGTCTGGTTTCAAGTAAATCAGGTGTCGGGGGTATAATGCTGCGTTCCATTTACATCGGAGGTCTGAACTGGGAGTGATGAGTCGATGGCGTTCCAGTTGAGAATTCGGAAAAACATGGAGGAACTGCAGGAAGACCTTTGCTTCGGAGTCTAGACAACTCCAGAACAAATTTACACTCACCCCTCAGATTTTAATGCAAAAAAAAGTCACCTTAGAGTTGATGGCGTTCCAGTTGAGAAGTCCGAAAAACATGGACGAAATTTGATGTGTTATTATTAGAACTGAAGAAGCCTTTTGGACAAGAGGAACCTAAAAGACGTCCAGCTGCCTTTAGATGGCCGTTAATGAACCTGCAGATGGTTCAGACTTTTGGACTTTGGATTCTATTTAGAGTTTTTGTAAAAACATGAAGCTTGGTTCAGACTTCCAGGTGTGAAAATGACCTCAGACTTGCTATGCCTTAGAGGTGCAGGAAACTTGTTGCCCAACAGGCACCGCTGGTGTAGTGGTATCATGCAAGATTCCCATTCTTGTGACCTGGGTTCGATTCCCGGGCGGTGCAGGTGATTTTCTGCAATTTCAACCCGTTAGTTCATCTTTATTCATTACATTCTGCACAGATTTGGTCTGAAATGCCTGAAGATCTGGCTTCCCATTGAGTTTTAACAGCATCAATCAACAGATTTAAGTCATTAATCAGCAAAATCTGGATAAAACAAGTCATTTCCTGGAGATCTGGACTGATCAAAAGACGCCTTGATTTATAATTTTAGTGCCACAAACAGCTATTTATAACTTTAGACACACACACAACAAAAAAGAGACATTCCTCTCCACATCTGTTCCCTCTAAGAGACCAGTTTACCAGTCTGGACCAGTCAGAGCTTTATACTGGACAAACACAGCCTGAGGTAAACACACACACACACACACACACTGATGGAATGCATACACAAACAGAAGCAGATGTAAGCAAATGCGGACACTAAAAACTACACACACACACATACACACTCATATAGAGGGTAAACAGTGCTGGTTGGCTGGCACCGTTCCTGACTGTGTTATTCCAAACTCAGACATTCCTCAACTCACTTTCCTCACAACGGTTACCCTCCAAACTGTGTGTGTGTGTGTGTGTGTGTGTGTGTGTGTTGTCCGACAGCAGAGGTCAAAAGGTCGTCGACAAACAAAAGGAAAAGGACGACGGCTTTAAATCCCGACTCACTGGATCCAAACATGAACCCAGAAACACTCTCTCCAGGCTGATGCATCAGATACTTCACAATAATACGACTCGTAATCTAGTAGTAGATTATTGTATCCTGATTTTCATGAGACTGAAGAATCATTTGACGTTCAGTTTTCAGGGGTTCTGACATTTTTGTTGACCGATTGCACTTTGAGTAGTCCTGTAAATTATTTTCAGCATGGCTGCCGTCAAAAGACCTCTTGTATTGAAAATGTAGTGAGTTAGCTTGAATATTTTGGTACAGTAGATGAATATTTTGGTGTAGTAGAGACAGTATTATAAATTTAAAAAGAAAGGATGTGACAAAGCCAGTAGGTCTGTATTTCTTTGTCCTGTTTGTTTCTGGTGAAATGTTAGCTAGCAGCTACTGTGCTAGCTCTGTTAGCTCTGTTAGCTTCGCTGCAGCTAATATAACACACAACCTAAGCGCTAAATATTGTTCTTAAAATGCTTGCGAAAGGCTTTAATAGACAGGAAGACATGAAAACAACTGATTCTAATGAACGCTGCCGCGCTGTAGCGGCTATGTAGCAATAGCAAAAACTTACATGTAGCACTTTTAACTTTGTTAAAGTCACAGAGGATTCAGTTTGTTGCAGCACTGAAGACCAATGAAGAAATGCTAAACGAGAGATAGCACTGAGTTATTGAAGCTAGTAGAACAGATGCTAACTTGGCTGTGACGTTGTGGCTTTGTGAGTCTCAGAGCTCGAGGCCGTCAGGAGGCTCCTGACTGAGAATCTCCATCTTTACCTGCAGCCTCTAAATCACTAAAACCACCAGGTTTAACAGCTTCACGAGTCTCTGAGTCTTTCCTCTTTATCTTTAAAGATCCTGGTGAATTCAGAGCGAACCGTCGTCTCTGGGTTTCACGTCTCGGCTGCTTCCTGTGCTCGCATGAAGTCACCGCAGCTCGTATTGATATTCCATCTCTAATAACCGACCACATTTCCACTGCTAATGACACAGCGGCAGCCATCTTGGCTCTGGGTTGCTGTCTCATTACAGGCTATCTGAGAAACCAGCGGCAGCGTGGCGGCACGACGCACCCAAACCTCCAGACCTGAGTGTGTGTGTGTGTGTTAGAGAAGAGTAAACACACAGGGAGGAAGTCAGAGGTCAGAGGTCATCAGCTGGAAGAAAGTGTGGTGTGTGTGTGTGTGTGTGTGTGTGTGTTGTTTTAAAGGCTGCGGGTCAGTTTTTAAAGCAGGACAGAGAAACAGAATCACAGTGAATGAGATTTAAATGGAGACATTTTCATGAACAGCAGCAAGAAGAAGCTGCTTCCTGCTTCTTGTTTTACAGACGACAGAACAACAGTTTGTTCTGATCTGCTGAATCAGTGATGGTGAAACAGATGTGCATCATCTGGTCGCCTGATCACCGACTGACTGTGCACTTTTAAACTGTAAAACTGTTTGGAGATGACTCGCATGATGTTAAAGTTCCTGCACTCGTGGCGGTGTGTGTTTGTGGCCAGAGATGAGTTAGGTGTCAGCAGGATGTAGTCTGAAGTTAGCATCAGCCTGGTTCCCTCCACAAGAAGCCACTGGGATTTTTTTCACTGGGTTTTGAATTATTGGTTTTCATCTTAAATCATCTGGAACTCCTTGAAATATCTTTGAGTCTCTTTGAATCATCAGAAACTTCCACAAAACGTCCTTAAATATCCTTAAATTTCATTGGATCTTCTGAAAACAACAGGAAGTGCTAACATGCTAACATGCTAACTGACTTCCTGGTTAGACAGAGTTAATTCACAGTCGTGTCTGATCGTCACTCTGACGTCTGAACTAAAGAAAGTGATTTTTCTTTTTAACAAGGTGAGCTGCTCTGTGATTTACACCTACGGTCGTCACGACAACTGTAGGTGTACGGTCGTCACGACAACTGTAGGTGTAAATGTTTACTGTCTGTTGTTGCTCATTAGTTTGTGTCTCTCACTTCCTGTGTGTGTGTGAATCACCCTGCAGCAGTTTACAGTCAGGAGTCAGTGAACGCATCACATTTCTATGATTGATCAGTTACCTTGTTTATCATATTGATTAGCTACAGTAACATGTCTGCAAAGACAGGAAGTGTCAGCCTCAAGGTCAAAGGTCAAAGGTGAACTGTGTGAGTTTACAAAATAAGAGTCTGTAAGAATAAGAAAAATAAACTTTTAAACTGAAAACTTTATTTAATTCAGATATGAACTGTTTTACGTCAGTGTTTTACGTCATACCTGCAGGTGTAACCAATCAGCTGAACAGCGTTAATTAACTTCAATTAAGGTCACCTGTGGAGCGGAGTCCACGCGCTTCATCAGCTCAGTTTCTTAGAAAGAGTCTCAGTCTCTCTCTCTCTCTCTCTCTCTTTCTTCTCTCTCTCTCTGATGGTTTTTGGACCTCCCTCTCTCCCACCTCCCTCACCCTCCCTCCCTCCCTCTGCAGCAGCAGCAGACGGGGTCTCCGCCGCCCGGAGCTCATCTCTCCCAAAAACCACCGACTCTCATCCTTCACCGGGAGATTCACTCCGCTCACACTTTTTATCGCTGTTTCCTGAACGTCTCTCTCCTGGATCCAGAGATCACATGAAGATCTTTCCGGACAGATGTTGGATGGATTCTCTCTCTTTAACTTTCTTTGGCTTTTTGTTTTTTTTGGTGCGTAAAACAAGTCGGTTAGTGGACGAACCGGAGGACTGAGAGCTGTCGGAGCTCGTGTTGGTGAGAGAGGAAAAGTCGTTCGAGTGTTTTTGGATCCAATGCGTCCGGAGCGGCCGGTTCAAGAGCAGGAACCCGACCGGAGACCGACAGAGACGGAGGAAGGCAGGAGCTGAGACCTTACATGTCTCCTCTCTCCACCGGCACCGAGGTATCTCACTTTTCTTCCTTGATTTACTCTGTTTTTAACTCTGCGTGTGCACGAGCCAGATGTTAGAGATGCAGCAGATGTGGCAGAGGTCAGAGAGAAACGACAGGAACAACATAGAAACAGAGAAATCAGCCGATCAGTGATCAATATCCACCTGAAAAAGAAAAGAGAACTTTCAAAATAAAAGCCCTGGCATCGATCAGAGTATTGATTAAGTCAAAGCTTCTCTCTCGTGTTTCTCTCATGGTTTTTACAGACTTTGTGCGCGTGTCCAGTTTTAGAGGCTGCGTGTGCTCGTGCGCGCGCACTCCTCCTGGAAACATGTAAATGACTCTTTACTGTGCGTGTGTGTGTGTGTGTGTGTGTGTGTTTCACATTTTTGCGCAAGTCTGTAGAGTCCTCGCGCTGTCTCACGCGCACACGCACTACGTGTACCTCCCCTGAGTCTCCGCCTGAGAGGAAGTGACCTCCAGGTGATCCAGGTGACCTCCTGACCCTCACCTCAGACCTGTGAACCCTCTGATGCTCCTCAGAGGTTAAACCTTGTTAATGTGAGCGAGTTTTCTCTGTGAAGATAAAACCGTTAAATCAGCAGCTTGTTCACTGCGAAGTCACGTTCAGAAACTGTGGTGAGCATTGCAGCCTGTAGGGGGCAGCAGCTCGTCTTTTCCAACTTAAAACTCCACTGAAGTCACCTGGACTGGAGTCTGGGGGGACGTCATATATTTTTATTTTCAGGATAAAATGGGGGACATGACATGAATCTGACCCCCCCTCCTATCCCTCCCTCCCCTCGTCCGGTCTCGTCTTTCAAAGACTTCTTCTAAAAACAAACGCAACAAAAAAATGTGGAACGTCAGCTGCTCCTGGATCTGGATCTGGATCTGGATTAAGTCTGTATCTACAGCCTGATGTATCTGATTCCTCTGGGCCTGGAACACACACACACCGTCCTGCTCCCTCAAAGGCAAAAACACCAAATGTGGATTAATCCGCCGCTGAAAATAGTCCCCGACAAATCAGCAGTTTCCTCCTGTTTGTTTGATTAAAAAAGTGACTGAGCGTCAGAAAGTGTCGAGAGACGGACTCACGCTGTCAGCTTCAGTGACAAGTAGAAAAAATAGAAAAACAACAGAATCATCCTTTAATTTGAGCTTTTATTTTGAAAAATTCAACAGGAGATCTACATTTTTTGACAGGTGAGATTAAAACAGTGTGATCAGGTTGTTTGTGTGGGCTGCAGGTAAACAGGGTGTCAGTGAAGGCATCACAGTAGACAGGGTGTCAGTGAAGGCATCACCGCTGCAGACAGAGTCACCTGAACGCATCTCTGTTTTATAGGAGATGAGACAGAGTTTCTTTAAGTTAAACTTCACACTGAGGTGGAGGTGATGGTGGTGCATTCAGGTGCCTCTGTAAAGGCTGGGAAAATTACACTCAGGAAAGTTCAGAGCTGTCTGAGTGTGGGACACTTCGCTGCTTCGTAAACATGAGTGAAAATCTGTTGTCATTGGCTGATACCCAGACACACAGTGACTGATCACACACACACACACACACACACACACACACCACTTAACCGAAGGTTGTGTGTGTGTGTGTGTGTGTGTGTGTGTGTGTGTGTGTGTGTGAAGGCTGCAGCTCGTTGCATCTCTGGGTGTCAGCCAACAAACGAGGTCCTTCGATTACTGGCTAAGAAAAACATTAATGGAATTATAATTGTGTGTGTGTGTGTGTGTGTGTGTGTGTGTGTGTTGGCAGGCTGAGTCCTTCTGAACATTGATCTTTCTAATAACACTCGTCACGGTTTAAAAAAACAGATTTTTCTGGCTCCGCCCACTGTGGCGGCCATCTTGTATCTCTGATGACATCATAGCGAGGTGACAAAGCTTTCTTTAGAGGACAGAGGCGGCTGCTCGCTGGTTTAGTGTTGGTTCCAGGTGTGTGTCACCTTTACTTCCCTCAGTCCTCACTGTTTCTTCCTCTAAGGATTCCTCTCGGCTGCCAGGTGATTTCTGGGAGTTGTAGTGTCACGTCTGTTTATGTAGGTGTTACAGTATCGACCAGTCAGCTTGTTTTCATCGAGTCACGTGATGTGTTGATGACAGTAGTTCCCTCTCTGATTCGCTCACATGTTAAATCTTCATTTAAGTCTTTTTAGTTCTTTTGTTTTAGTTGTTAGTTGAATGAGTGAAACCGTCCTGATGAAAATCCAGTAGGTTTTCTGTGCCACAGTGGATGGTGTATCAGCCCTTTAAATGAAGCGCTGAAGACGTGGTTCAGAGGTTGAGGGTTTGAGTCCTGTTGAGTGTCCAGCTGAGTGTCAAAATAAACCTGATTTCGCAGGACGTTTGTCTCTGCTCGTACTAAAATAAATAAAATACTTTTACTTTGTTAAAAAAAAAACCACAGATGTACAAAAATAACTTGAAGTTTACACTGCACATAAAACAGAAAACCCAGGGGAAGTAAATTTTTATAAATATTTGGGTTGTGGAGACCAATCAGAAGCAGAGCTGCACGATAAAGAACCAATCAAAGCTGGAGTTAGAGTCAATGAAACTCAGAGAGTTAAAACTGAGACTGAGAGGGATGGATGGGAGGGATGGTGGAGGGATGATGGAGGGCTGGAGGACTCAGAGAAAGTTTGTCAGAATAATAAACATGAAGCAGGATTTTCAACATGGTCTTTGTTGACTTTGAGACGCTGAAGCTTCCTCCTCTTCTCCATCAGTCCAAACAAACTCTACTTTAACTTTAAAACAGACCTCTTGTCCGGTTTCTTCCTCTTCTCTCTTTCCTTGTTTCTTGTTCTTCTTCCTGTAAACTGAACACAAAGCTGAAGCTTCATGGTCGTTATCTTTACATGTGTCTCTCTGGCTTTTGGACTTTAAACCGTCAGATCAAACTGTTCCTTCTAAAATAAGTCGCTCTCTCTTCACCCTGACGTTTTCCCATGTGATACAACCATGCTTTTGTTTTGAAGGCGTGTTTGGAAAGTGATAAATCCTACAGTTTAGCATCTACTGTTTATTGAAGTGGCTCTGTGGCGCAATGGATAGCGCGTTGGACTTCTAGATTAACATAGGAAAGTGATTCAAAGGTTGTGGGTTCGAGTCCCACCAGAGTCAGAGTTCATATGCAGCAGGAAGAGAAAGTTAAAAGGTCTTCTGAAGCTTTCTCCTGCAGAAATCTGAAGCTTTTTGGTTCAAGTTTCACCAAAGTTAAGCACATCCACTGGAATAGACTTTTAGTCACAGGGACTGTAATGACTCAGAAGTCATTAAAAACCAGCGTCCACCTCTGATATCCAGCCAGGAAACTTTAAAAATATCAAGAATTCTGAACGTTTGGTGTGTTTTCACTTCCTGCTCCAGAAGGAGAAGAGGATCATGGGTAATCCTCCCTACAAAACACAAGGAGCCATTGATTTCACAGGCAAACAGAAATCCCCCCCCAAACCATCTTGAGTATTTGGAGGCACATTTAATATCAAGGGTAATTATGGGATGTGGGAGGATCGTTTCCTCAGTGACCAGTGTTTGTCGTTTATAATAATTAGTCCGACAATTTATCCTCGGTTGTGGTTACACAGAGGCTGTACTGTGACGTACAGCAGTGTGTGTGTGTGTGTGTGTGGTTCAGGCGACAGATGTATACCGCAGTGCCTCCGACCTCAGAGCAACACAGCAAACAACATAAACAACATACACAACACACATGTTTATGTTCAGACACACACACACAGAGGTTCCTTTACTTATTTAAGTTTTATTATTTTATAAATAACACGTAAAGTACAGAGTGTAAGAACTGACTGAATTAATTGAAGATGGCGGCCATTTTAAGTCCTTATATGAAAGACGAGATGAGCGAAAGGAAATGGTGCCAGGACTCGAACCAGGGACGTTACAGCTCGTAGCCTGAACTGGAGTCTAATCAGGACACTCATGTTGTGATTTGTGAGGCTCTGTGGCGCAATGGATAGCGCGTTGGACTTCTAGCTAAGCACTGAGGAAGTGATTCAAAGGTTGTGGGTTCGAGTCCCACCAGAGTCGAAACTTATAGCTGATGAGACGAATATAACGCAGCTGAAACGGGACGTTTGAGGCTCAGACTGGTGTTTGCAAGTGATCTGTTTGGATTTCTGTGTCCAGTAGCTACTGCCACTCTGGATTTAACGTTGTCGTTTTGTCTCACGTTGCGAGTGACTCAAAAGACATTTTGAAATCTGATTTGAGCCTCTGAGATCAGATTGGTATCACTTTTCAAACAACCTCCAAATGTGCAGGTAGGTGTACTTTCAACAAGTGCATGCAGCCTCTTTGTGAGGCTCTGTGGCGCAACGGATAGCGCGTTGGACTTCTAGCTAAACACTAAGGAAGTGATTCAAAGGTTGTGGGTTCGAGTCCCACCAGAGTCGAAACTTATAGCTGATAAGACAAAGACAATGGAGCTTGAACAGGACCTTTGAATCAGTTCCAATCAGGCTTCACTCTGCACTGTTACGTTATAAAGTATTTAAATGTACAGTGTGGATATGTAAATGATTTAGTCGTCAGCAGCTTTGGTTTCATCACCAGCTTCATTGTTGAGATCTGAACTCAGCAGAAGAGACAATGTTCTAATGTGTTCTTTGTGTTTGTGGTTTAAACCAGGTGTGTGAGGTTGGACTCTCAGGTGTGTGTGTGTGTATGTGTCTGTACATCCCCATCATGAATCACTGCTCCTTTTCTCTCCAGTCGTCCCATAAAAATTCATCGTCTGTAATTTCTTTCCACTTATTTCAGAAACACACACCTCACTGTGCTCAGTGTGTGTTATTAGTCACACAAAAGGTATAAATACACACAGAGTTTCCACACACACACACACACACACACACACACACACACACACTGAGGTTGTGTAGTTTTATGATCTTTTCTGCAGCTGACGACAGTTTTACCGCCTCACCTCGATGGTTCAACTGTCCACTGAGACGATGCTGCTTCCAAGAATACAACACAGGACAAAAGACCAGAATAAAATAGAACACAATAGAATAAAGGGTTGTTTTTACAACCTACATTTACGCTCTAATGTTTTTATTCATGCAGCTGTTATTTAGTCGATTGTTTTAAAGGACAATTCTGGTCTATTAGGACGTGGTTCTTATTTTTAGCCTCTCACTTTACATCTATCACCACCATCAGGTCACATTTTAACATATGCAACACTTTGGTTTATCAACAAATATCTGTAGAGCTAATGATGTTGTAATGTTTTAAAATGAAAACGATCTCCGTCCAAATGAACGCTTCACCTCTGTATCTAAATAATCTAATAATCTCCATCCATATGAACATGCCTGAAAGTGCAGATATAAGTGAACGTGGGCGTCTGCGTCTTCGTTTCTCAAAAGTTCTTGTCATCCAGACTAAAACCACAAACACAGACTTTTAAAACTAAAACGGGCCCAGCAGTGTTTCAAAAAGTCTCCGTTTTAAGGGTTTGAAAACTTCCAGAGTACTGTGGATTCCAGACATAACTGTATTAGTGTGGGACGTAGCCTTAATCAGCAAATGCTAACATGCTAACATGCTAAACTACATTAGCAGAGATGTTAGCGCAGCTGTAGCCTCTCACAGCTGCAAAAAACGAATAAACAAATTCATGAAACGTCTCCAGAAAACAAACAAAAACAAAAACTATTTGTTTTTGCTTGTTGCAGTGTGTTTATTGTGTCACTTCCTGTTAGCATAAAGCGGTGAAAAACATGCTGATTTCCTGGTGGCTAACAGCAAAAACAAAATGCATCTTCTTTTTAGTGATGACACCTTGTTAACAGACCAACTTTTGTAATTAAAAAAATGTCCTTGTAACAGATGTTTTGTGCTGTTTCCTCAACTCAAACAGAACAGGAATAAAGTTCAGTACCAGCTGAAAACAAAAACAGCAGATGAGAGTCGTCCAGATTTAGCCGTGCACTAACAGACAGGAGGTCAGAGGTCAGCGTCTCTCTGACTGCGCTGACTCAGACTTCATGTTTCCCTCTGGAGAAGTTTCACAACATCATTCTTCCTCCGTTACATAAGCTGCGATTGTATCTGGTGTTCTCAGAGCGTTACTCCAGATCTCTTCATCCTGTTCCAGCACAACTGTACATCAAATCTGATTTATTACAAACACAAACCAAAGATTTGGTTTGTTCATATAAATCATGTTAAAATAAAAACTGATACAACTCAACAACCCAAGGATTTCTACTGTGGAGGAAGATGTTTTCAGTCAGTTTTTATTTATGAAAACCTTTAAATTATCTGTCACATAAGACAAACATGTTCTTCAGTCAGATTATAATCAAATTAATCTATCTTGTTGTTGGTCGACTATTAAACGACTTCTCAGACAAAATCAAAATCTGTAGCATTTTTATTACCCACAATGCTAATGTTTCCTGCAGCAGAGATGACAGAGAGCTCTCAGACTTTGATTCAAGAGATAAAACTTAGACGTCACATAGATTTAACCTCCTGTAGGAAATAAACAAATCACACAAGAATAAGAAAATAAATGTAAATTAATACTATCCAGATGTAAACTGTTGGTTTCTTCCCAAAACTTCCCAACTTATGTTTCCATACTTTTACCCACAATAAAGTCCCAATGTCCTCAAACGACTTCCGTCCTAGCTTGTTGCTATCGCTAAAATGTTTCTGCCATATCACACTACAGACATTATTAAGCATAAATAAATAAGTTTCAACCATAAAATGTGACGAGGTTTTGCACCTTTTCCACTTTTATCTTGGTCTCGGCCGTAGAACGCTTTCGCGCCGCCATCTTGTTTTTGCACTGCTGAGTGCACTGTGCTTATGCTAACACCAGCTAACGATGACAACAGGTTTAAGTTTAGGACGTTGTATGAGGACGCTGAGGTTGAAATGTTGTCATGGTAGCAACAATAAAAACATGGACCTCTGGGTTCAAACTGGACCAAACGTGTGTGTGTGTGTGTGTGTGTGTGTGTGTGTGTGTGTGTGTGTGTGTGGACGCTGTGAACACAATGGAAACAGCAGGACAACAGTGTAGAGCTATTGTATGTTTGTGTTTAGAGACACACAGTGAGACCACACATGGCGTACTGGCCTACATAGTGTGATGATGAATGTGTTAATGAAGTCAGACTGGGCAGTAACACACACACAGACACGCAAATAACACTTCAATGGTTCGAGAGAGAAAGAGGAAGGAAGGGATCCAGTTCTCAGGATCCACCACAGACCAGCTCAGATTGTTATTCTGTGTCTGACGGATGGATAGGATTCCTACAGAGACAGAGCTTTTTAATAAAAAGGAGGATCCTTTAGTTTAACCTGAAACATCTCTATATATCTCTACCAGACTCCATAGACAAAAACAGGAGACTGCTGATACACTGCTCCATGGTAGTGTCTGTGTTACTGTGGTACTTTTACTTCAGTAAGTATCTGATTACTTCTTCCACCACTGAAGTCACACAGTAACACACTCTACAGTGGTATTCAGCAGCTCCTGTTAATCCTGTTTTTGTCAATGGAGTCTGGTAGAGATATTTAGTGGATTTAAGGCCCAGGTTACATGAAACTGAACTAAAGTGAAAGAGAAACCACACACAAACACAGACACACACAAGAGGCGTCTGTGTGTATCTTCTGTTTAACAGCACTACTGGAAGTTTACACTCTCTGTCACTGTGTTTGTTTAGCCTTGACCACTGAGTGTGAGTGTTAGTTGTGGTCTCATGTGGTGTGTATCCACTCCTGTGACTGTGTTAATGAATGGCCATGACTCTGTGTGTGTGACAGAAAGAGTTGATTGTGAACTTTTCTTTTTTTAATTGTGTTAATATAAAGATGTGCAGCCGATCCGGTTTTAACTTTAATTTCTTCGAGTATAAAGCTCGACTCTGGTGGGACTCGAACCCACAACCTTTGAATCACTTTCTTAATGCTTAGCTAGAAGTCCAACGCGCTATCCATTGCGCCACAGAGCCTCACATCCACCTGTTCTGACCAAACTCAACGTCTCATGTTTCCCTATGTGAACATTTTAGGTATTCATGGAGGAGCTTTTTTTGTTTTGGTGCAATTATTTTGAAAATCAAACTTCCTCTCTTCACTTCACAGTCAAATCTGTTTCTGGCAGATCCAGATAGTCTGGACAGCAGATCTGATCTGGACCACATTTGGAGGTGGTCTGAAATGTGGTACCAATCCGATCTCTACAGGTGTGTCTCAGGTCGAAGGCTCTCGCTGCTCCAATCGGTTTTTAAAGTGTCTTTTGAGTCAAAGCAGAACGTCAGGTCCACGTTGATGGTAGCTACGTCGTTACTACAGTAATCCAAGCAAATAGGTTTGTTATGTCTGGTCACACAAATCAGATCGGATCACTTCCAAGTCTGAACAAAGCCTCAAAGGTTTCACCTGCGTTACCGCGTCCTCGCAGCTATAAGTTTCGACTCTGGTGGGACTCGAACCCACAACCTTTGAATCACTTCTCCTGTGTTTAACTAGAAGTCCAACGCGCTATCCATTGTGCCACAGAGCCTCACGTGAACAAACCCCCAGAAGACTAAGACTCCAGTTCAGGCTACGACCTTAATGTCACGAGTTCCAGACCAGCTCGACGACTCTTGCATCTTTCAAATAGGGACACAAAATGGCCGCCATCCTCAAGTAATTCAGTCAGTCCCTACACTCTGTACTTTGACACAACTACTTGATGTTTTCACCTGCGTTCTTTGTCTAAGCAGCTATAAGATTTGATTCTGGTGGGAACTGAACCCACAACCTTTGAATCACTTCCTCAGTGCTAAGCTAAGTCCGGAAGCTCCCGCTGCTCCAATCAGCTTTCAAAGATGGAGAACTGTTAAACTGAATTAATTCATGGTGCGTCAGGTTAATAACTGTAACTCATTAACTAAACTGAAACGTTCCCTTTCAAAATAAAACAGAGATGAACAAATCCAAATCAAATTAATGCAGCTAATAATTGATTCAGTCTGCTGAAGGGACCGGACACATCACTCTCGCCTCCTCCTCCTCCGTTATTTATTGTGTTTGGGTTCGAAACCCGCGAGTCAGAAAAGTAAAACAGAAGGAAAATAGAGATTGATGGGAGCAATTAGAGACGACGTGATGACGAAACCTCACGAAATAATCAGAATTATTAGTCATACTCTCAGGCCTTAATGAGCCTGTGGATGTGCAGAGTCCTGAAACATCCAGAGCCAGAAAACACAGCCTGGGAAACAGCAGCTTATTATCAGTGTGTATATATGTGTGTGTGTTTACATTTTTCCTGTTTCTGTCGAGGGTTTGTGTTTATATGACATCACTGGGAAAAAGGTTTAGCCCTCAGTGTTGCCTGAACCTGAAGCTAACCAGGACTCTTGATTCTTAGTCTTCTGTTTTCTTTTCTGTGTGGCTCTGTGGCACAATGGATAGCGCGTTGGACTTCTAGTTAAACACAGGAGAAGTAATTCAAAGGTTGTGGGTTCGAGTCCCACCAGAGTCGAACCTTATAGCTGGTAAGACAAATATAATGCAGCTGAAACAGGACCTTGTGTTTGCAAGTAATCCGATCTGCTATGTAGCTACTGCCACTCTGGATTTAACGTTGTTGTTTTGTCTCATGTTGTGAGTGACTCAAAAGACATTTTGAAACCTGATTCAAGTGACCAAAGCCTCCGAGATCAGACTGGTGTCACGTTTCAAACCATTTCCAAATGTGCAGGGTTTTCAAGAAGTGTAGCGAATGTCCCTGTGAGGCTCTGTGGCGCAACGGATAGCGCGTTGGACTTCTAGCTAAACACTAAGGAAGTGATTCAAAGGTTGTGGGTTCGAGTCCCACCAGAGTCGAAACTTATAGCATGATAACATGAGACTGAAAGAGGACATTTGATCAGACTGTATTTCCATCCAGACATCACCAACCTTATCTGCATGTGTTGCTGTAGTAACGATGTAGCTACCATCACTCTGGACTCGACGTTGTGTTTTTGTTTCATGTCACAAGTGACGCAAAAGACACTTAAGAATCCAAAATCCAACATGGATGACGAGTCACATGCATTGCTGACCTCGGTGTGTTTGCTCACAGCTGTGGAGTCGACAATCTACTTCCTGTTTGTGCACATGCAAGAGTTGTTGAGATGTTTCAGTCTGGACTAAAGACCCATGTTCCAACAAACCAGAACTCTCCTTTAAAATCACAGCTGTCCAAAAATAAACATTACAATTACACAGAGAGTAAATGTAGGTTGTAAAAACAACCCTTTATTCTATTGTGTTCTATTTTACTCTGGTCTTTTGTCCTGTGTTGTATTCTTGGAAGCAGCATCGTCTCAGTGGACAGTCGACCAGTTGACTGTAAAACTGTCGTCTGTAAAAACGTATCAGTGTGGATGTAGCCTCCGCTGAGCCTCAATGCTAATGAAGCCAAACTGATGATTAATAAATGAATCTCATACTGACAGCTGACAGAAACACACAGTCTGATGCTGACTGTCACTGGGCTGGAGATCAAACAGTCTGTGTGAAACTGCTAAATGTGGCGTTCACTGACACTGTTGTCCTGTAGTTCAAGGCCTTGGTTGGTTGAACAGCTCCAGAGAAAGCAGGTGTGCGGCTCTGTGGCGCAATGGATAGCGCGTTGGACTTCTAGCTTAAACACTGAGGAAGTGATTCAAAGGTTGTGGGTTCGAGTCCCACCAGAGTCGAAGGTGGTCAGATGTTGTCCAGGTTAAACCAGATTTTACTGAAGTAATGGTTCTTAAATAAGTTTTAGATTCAGGAACAGGAGTCACCTGAACTGTGAGCTCTAACCTTTACTGTCAAGTTCTCTGGAGGCTGACGGAGGTGTGACCGTTATAAGGCAGCCAACATGTTGTCTGGAGCCTGTCCTGTTGCCGTGGCAACGAGATATGGCATCAACAACACACACACATGTGCATGTAGTTTTGTGATGTAAGTGAGAGTGTTGGTCCGCCGCCATCGTCGGTCACTGGGGTCCATGTGTGAGAAATGAGGTGCGTTTGGAAGCGGAAGCACCTGGAAATACCTGGGCAGGTGATGATGAGGTTCACTAATTAAACACACACACACACACACATACTGCAGCGAGATTTAAACACCGATGGACATTTAAAGGACCTATGTGTATGTGTGTGTGTGTGTTTAACCTCAGAGTTGGTTGGTTAACCACATCATTGGACCTGATCCACCTCGGTCCTGTTCTCTCAGAGCCAGGGTTTTCTCTCTCTCTGGTTCTGTGGGTTTGATTGTTTTTCTTTATTTTATGGCAGAGGTGTTTCTGTGTGTTACTCTACTTTCACTAAATGTCAGAGGGACGTAAAATAAACGGGACTTCATACTTCATGGGTGCAAATGAAAAATGAGCATTATAACTGTTTTTACCAGATATTTATTACACGTATTAACATATAAAAACACCGTTTACAGTTTAAATGTGTGTCTGCTGCATGTAGTTCACTGGGTCCTGAGCAGCTGAGAATCATTTCTGTAAAAAATAAAAAATAAAAAAATCACATTTTATTTTATGTATAGTGCACAGACTCAGCATTTAGCCAGAATGCTAACATTTAGCTCAAAAATACTGTGTTATAAAATAAGTACTTATCTTCTCTTGGATCCGTAGTATTCCTCTTCATCGTAACAAACAAAGATTCTTAAACTCTTCCCAAAACCGCTGTAAACATTCCCTCCATTGTTTGAAGCTACTTCCGGTGTTTACTCTTGTGTTTCCAAGGTGATGAGCGGGTCCTTAGCGCTTATTGGCTAGTTTCTCACAGCAGTTGACGGACAATCGAATCCACCAATTGCGCGGGGCGAAATGCAGATGACGCGAGTGTCTAGCCCCGAATGTGAATCACGCGCGATCTCGCGAGGATACGGACCGGGAAGCGGATTCTTCAAATTCAGGGAACTTCCGCCGTGTTTTCGCTAAAATATAAAGAGAGAAATCGCGGAATGTTTGGATACAGAAAAATGAACTAGTTAGCAATTTGTTAAGGATTTTGGGGGGTGGGGTGGGGAGGGGGGTACAGCTGATGAACTGGATGAGTGATGGATGTTTAATCAACAAATCAACAGAAACATGACACAGGTGTGTTTTATCCTCAGAGATACTGTTTAACTCTCTTCTTATAATGAAAATGTTTTGAGAAACGGTGAGTTTGGAAACTGAAATATGACTTTATTTTCAGAGCTACTTCCTCATTTCGAGTCATGAAAAGTTTGAATTCACAGTTTCCCTGATGGAGGCTGAATTTACACTTAAGGCTTAAAGTTAAATAAAAATAATATAATATGTGATTTTATCGGTTTTACAAGCCGAGATTTGGTGTTTTGAGTCATTTAAATATTAAAGTATTTCTTTCTCATTATCTATTACTCTACACTGTGCTGTATATTTAACCATATTTATATAAAGTCCAGTTCCTACATCATTTTCTCACACATTGACTCACTGAGGTCTTTAAACCCTCAGCAGCAAACGATCGCTAATCTGCAGGTGTTTCCATACACAGCACAGGGATTTAAACCTGCAACCTGCACACCTGCATCTGGCTTATATTACTGACACCAACCGATCCGACCCCCCCCCCCCCCCCCCCCTCCTCCTCCCCCCATCTGACCCACATCTCTCAGTGTTTCGGGCCCAGACAGCTGCAGAAACACTGGTGTTCGTACAATGGACTAATTGGGTCAACCTGTTTTACTGTATCAATGACTTTGTAGGAGGCCGTTATCCTGCAGTGGACACACACACACACACACACACACACACACACACACACACACACACACTCACAGCAGTTAAAAGAAGAGACCACATTCTTGTCTTCCAGCCAAACATTACATATGTTCTCACTCCTTTCACACAAGAAAAGACAGAATTCTTTAGCACGGACTGTTTCTTCTTCTCTTTGTCTCCTTTTCTTCTTCTTCTGTTCGACAGAGACGTGCAGAAAGAGTTTTACTTCCTGTCTCTGTGTGTGTTAAGTCTCTCTGTGCGACTGCTGTGCTTTTATGTTGTGACATGTTTTGATAAAAAGAAGAAGAAGAAAGAGGACGGAGAACAAAGCTGCACTGGGATGAGTTAGTGTGGAAGCTAACCATCTCTCACTGTTTTTCCCACAGGTTTCTACTTCCTGTGACATCATCACACCATGCCTGAGGGGTCACGACGTGGCAGCCAGCGATCGCCCAGTACCACAGGTAAGAGAGAGCAGGTGTGGGCGGGGTCACATCAGACAGACACAGGCAGAGTAGATGGGTTTTCATGTTAACGTCCCCGACAACCTCTGTAGTCTCATTTAGACACTCGTTAGCAACCGCCTTTTTTAAGACACGTAAAAGCTTCAAACATCAGGAGTGGGGGATTTACTGACCCATTTTATGTCGGAGAATCAAACCTGAAAATGTCTTGAGCTTGTGTTAAAACCACAGACCTTATTTCAGACATTTAACCAGAAACACACTGACAACAGGAAGAGCTAACATGCTAACATGCTAACTGACTTCCTGGTTTTATCATCAGTCCTGCAGGACTCTATTTAACCCAGGAGGTGGTGGAGACCAAAAACAGAGCTAAAAGAAAGAGAATACTGGACTTCAGGTGGATGATGATTATTGATTATTGATGATGGAATTTAGTTTGTAGTGTTTGGGTTTGATTCACATTAGTTGGTCTCTGTAGGAGGCTGTGGCTCAGGAGGTGGAGCAGGTCGCTCACCAATCAGAAAGTCAGCGGTTCGATGAATAATCAACCTTCAAACTCATTGATCTGTTATGAAATGGATTTCTTGTATCATACGTCACTGTTTTTGGTTTAATCAGACCACGTCGCTCTGCAGTTACACCTCCACAGCACTAGGTGGCAGTGGAGCCTCTGTGCCACTGTATTTAGTTAGCACTGTATTTTCTGATTGGAAATTGCAGAAAAACTAATAAACATTTGGTGGATATGTTCATTTTCTTCAGGATTCAGCATAAAAATATAAAGAATTGACTTTATTTTTCTTTAATTATTAACATTACTTTTATATATACAGCATTTCGTTTGGACTGTTGCATCTACTAATGGGAAATACAGAAAATAAATAAATATCGTGTGTAAATGATGAGGTGAAGCTTTAACGTCCTGATCATTGATTTTGAATTAAATTCAGATTTTTAATGAAGTTTTATTCAGCAGCTACTTCAGTCTGACGTTTGACAGGTTTAATATTTAATCTCTTTATTTTGAAGTAGTTTCTGCTGCAGGAGGTCGAGCTGTGATCTGAACATATTAGTCAGTGCAGCCAGTTGTGTGTAAATTGTGAGTCTGTTAGTTGTGTTGTGATTTTTTTCCCGTGAAGCTCGAAGTCGTTTTCTCCAGATTTAGTTTCAGTGTTTTGAGTCTCGGCTCAACTTTCTCTGAGCTGTGACTTCCTGTCACCGAAACCAGAGAATGGACCGTTATTATACACAACGATAACACACACACACACACACACACACACACACACACACACACACACACACACACACACCAAGAGGCTCAGTAATGATGTGTAATTACACACAGCCACCAGGCTGTTTGGTCGCCCTGCTGTTATATTGGCTTCCATAGTTAGCATTCACAACACACACACACACACACACACACACACACACACACACACACACACACACACACCAGGGCACGGTTACATTTCTGCACAGTCTGAAACACAACACTCAGTCAGTGAACGCACCGCTGATTGCTGCATTCATGTAAAACACACACACACACACAGACACACACCAGAGCACTGCAGGAAGTTGTATGTTTTGTGGTGATTAAATGTAGTACTGAACACACACACACACACACACACACACAATAAAATGCCACAGCAGATCTGTTGATTATAAGCATAGAAAAGAACGAAGCAGAAAATAGAGAGAACGCCCAGATAAGGCTGCAGAGAAACGACAAGATGAACGATAGAATAGAAACAGAGAGGAGGAGGAGAGAGGGAGGAGTGCACCAGGAAGAGGAGGGAGGGAGAAAAGGGTGAGGAAGGAGTGGAGGAGGGGGATAAGGAATAAGGAATATTTTAGCTCCACTTGTGATCTTGATAACAAACTGAAAACAAAACCACAAAACAGACAGATTTTTAGATTTTATTAAAAAACATTTGGCTGAAAAAGTGTATAAACGTTTTTCTTCAGTATAAATCTAAATTTGATTTTGAAAAGACGCCTTTAAATCCTGTGTTTCCTCACAGAAAATCACTTTAAATCTGTGTTTTCACATGTTAAATGTCAGAAAATCAAACATCCATCTAATTAAAGTGATCACATGTGGAAGGAAATCAAACTGAAAAGTTGTGTTTGATTTGGGAAACGATGAGGAGGAACATGAAGCTCAGACAAACGGCGTAAAATCAGCAGATTGTTTAAGGGAGTTCACTTAATGACGGGAGGAATGAATGTAAACACGGGGAAGCTGTGAGGACGTGTGTGTGCTGCGAAGGGGTCAAAGGTCACGTCAGTCGTCTGTACTGTAAACGATGTTGTGAGGAGACTCACTTCCTGTCTCTGTCTCCGTCAACAGGTCACTTTGGTGTTATATTAAAGGAACATTACAACATTTTTCATGTGCACGTACAAAATAAATAAATGAAATAATGAATATTGTTTTTAAATCTAGTGTTAAGTGCTATGAGTAAAAACTGTAGGAAAATGTTCATTTTCTTCATTATTTTGCTTAAAAAAATAAAAAGCTGACATTATTTTTCTCTAAAAAAATGTATTTATGTTTTTATCCCAACTCTAACCAAGACTCGTGCGTGTAAAAAATAAATAAATAGAAGGAAATAAATGAATAAATAATTTTTTAAAATCAAACTTTCAGCGCTACGTATAAAATCGGTATTTCCAGATCAGATATTTCAGGAAAAACTAATCAATATTTGGCAGATATGATCATTTTCTTCATTATTTTGCTTAAAAATGTAAAAAGCTGTAAAAAGTTTTAATGAAATATTCAATAACAGTTTCTTCTTTTAAACACAGTTTGTTTGAGTTTGTCCTGCAGGAGGTCGAGCTGTGATGTTGACTCTGAGCCTAAAGTTACATTCCCACTATTTAAACCTGTGGTTTAAAGTTACATCCCCTCCTGTTTAAACATGCGCTGCAGGGTTTCACCTCCCCTGTCTCTTATCTGTAGGAGTAGTAGCTCTGGGTTTGATTATTAGACTTTGTGAATCTGTGAATGTTCGGGATAAAATGCCGTGATATCACCTGGCCAACAACAACATGCTGCGTTACTGCGTCTGATAGTTTAAATAACTCTGCTAATAATCTGAATATGTAATTATTTCTGGGAAAACTGAAAATATTCCCCAAAGGTTGAAGGATAATTGTGGTATTTTTTAAATTATTTTCTCGTGTTTTTGGGTGTAAATGATTGATAGGAACAAAGATTTGGAAGAATTGAGCAAGAGCGGCTGCTGCACTGTTATTCAGTGGACAGTACATACAAATAGTTATTCTACGTGTCTGACAACAGTATGAACTTTATTACTGCAGAGACAGAGCTTTTTATTTAAGAGAAAGATCCTTTTTCTTTAACCAGAAACATCACTGGATGTCAATACCAGACTCCATTGACAAAAACAGGGATTTTACCAAGCAGAACACAGGAGCTGCTGTCTTGATCTGTTAGAGTGTTTGTGTTATTGTGTGATACTTTTCCTTATGTGAAGTATCTGAATACTTCTTCCATCACTGAAAATTCCACAAGACATAAACAAACTAACAGATCAAGGCAACAACTCCTGTGTTCTGCTCTGTAAAATTCCTCTGTTTGTCAGTGGAGTCTGGTAGTGATAAAACGTCTGTTTCTGCTTAAACAAAAAGGATCTTTCTCTTTAATAAAAAGGTCTCTCTCTGAAGGAATCCTGTCTATTTGTCCATGTGCAGCAGTTTGTTGTAAAGCGCCTCTTTTCTAGGAAACTTCTCCAACACGTTCCATCACAGTCGAACACATAATGACAGCGAGGAGCTGCTCTCTTATTACTGTAATCACACACACTGGAATCCACTCCACCATATAGTTCCACAGCATGTATTTAAAGGGGAATTCCACCTTAAAAATGACACTCACAGCTCTTAACCTTTAAAAACTACCATAGTATTTAAGGTGGATTTCAGCCTCCGAGTTAAGTTAAAGTCCTAATAACTGTTACGTAACACAGAGACAGAGAGTTAAAGGTTCAGATTTTATAACGCTGGGACATGAAAATGAGCAGGCGGCGTCGTGTTTGAAGGACAGTGGAGGTAAAACCAGGATTATAGACAAAAAACAAAATGGAGTTCCTCTTGGAACAATCTTGGGTCCCCTAATGTTCTCTGTTTGGATACAGGGGCGAGTGAAAGATAGAAACGTCCTCCAGGGGGCGCTGCATAGTTGAAGAGGAGGCAAATAAACTCAAATCATTCAGTGTGACTTTCACTTACCACAGGAATTATTATCTCTCATATTTTTTCAAAAACCCTCCACATAGAAATCACTGAGAGCAGAACTCCATTCAGAATGTTAATGTTTTTAAGTTTTCTTCAGTGTCACAGTAACACAGTGATAGGTGACTGTACATTGTTGAGTTCACTGCAAACAGGAGCTGATAATAGATAATTCTGCTGCTTTAAATGGGAACAAAATGACAAACTGTGAACAGAACAACCCTCATACACCTTCCCTAGAGTCCCAGATGTTTGGGACTGAAGACACCAAAGAAGTGGACGATCCATTCACTCTGCAGAGCATGAGTGAAAGACAGAAACAGAGTGAGACGAGTGTTCAGGAAACCACATCCTGTATTTCCAGTCAGGTGCACAACTTTAACACTCACACACACACAGACACACACATGCTATTATAAGGACCCTCATTTACACTATAAATTCCCCCACTCTCCAAACCCCAAACCTAAACCCAGTTCTAACCCCAAAACCAAGTCTTAACCCTCAAAGCATCTTTATAGTGGACCCCCGCGGAGTAAAACAGTAAAACAATCCGGTAACCGCAGAGTCAATAACAGGAAGCCAGATGAGTTGAGAAACAGTTTTTTTTCAGTCTGAGTGTGACTGACAGACTTCAGTCAGTGTGTCGTTATGATCAATGGTTTAACTGCAGCATGAGGACGGACTGACACAAATACACACAAACACACAGAAACCCTGCAAACTGTAAGTAAAACATCTTTCCTTTTTACTCTAAATGATGTATCTTTACAATCAAAGCTCAGTTCATTCTGTACAATGTGCAAAACCATTTAGTCATTTTTCTAAAGGAAGTTATCAGGTATGTCTGAGGTGTTGCTGCGGTCACGCTGCAGAAATCTTCATCATCTTAGGAGCTGCTTTGTAGCTCATGCACTGGATTTAATTTATTGTCAATAACAGTGGATGTTTTGAAGTATTTTCTGGATACTTTGACGTCCTCTTCAGGTCTACTGTCGTCCACGCTGAGGTGAGAACATGTGACGAAGGGTCGCAGTTAGACAAGACGAGCTTCCTGTGATCAGTTGATCAGTTCAGATTCATGATTTTAAGACTAAACTGTGGTATTTGAGCTATTATTCAAACTTTGAATGTTGGCGTTTTACTCTGTGTACATGCTACTTAAAGTAATAGTAATCAGTAATCTAGCTGGGGTTTTCATGCCTCGGCTGTGGAGATGTTGTTTTCGGGTCGTCCATCTCATTCTTGTTCAAGGCGTTATTTCAGTAACGCCTCGAGGGAATTTCTTTAAATTTGGCAAAACCATTCACTAGGACTCATGGATGAAGTGATTGGATTTTGGTGGTCAAAGGTCAAAGGTTAAGGTCACTGTGACTGCGCAAATAACTGCATTAACATTAACTGCAACTGGACTGGACCTTAATTGAGGAAAATATTACAAATGAAATTTACCAGCTGCTAGCAAAGACACCAAGGTCAGTTGACGCTTATAATTCATTATCTAGGTGTCATTCACCTCTGGTAGTTAAGGATGAAATGGGTCACATGATCGTAACGTGACGAATCCGAGAAGAATATGTCATGAGTGATGACCCAAGACCGAATCAGGAAATGAATGTGGGCGTCTGGATCATCGACAACCCTGGAGATTTCAAACTAAAACGGAACGAGCATCGTTTCCGAAAAGTCTTCATTTTAGTTGGTTCAAAACATCTGGAGTAATGTGGATGCCAGGCGTAACCATAGCAACAGTGATGCGTTCTGCATCTGCGTCGGTCTGATTTGATTGATTAACCTGAGTTTCATTTCTTAGTGACTTTTTTTGCCTCTTCCTCTTTTCTTTCTCAGTTGTTTGGTCAACGCAGCGTTTCCATCTTATCCGAGCTGGTGATGATGTGATGAGGTTGGCACTCACCCATGTCAGCACTGTTTATAACACAGCGAGGATGAAGTCATGGTGGTTTTTGTCTTGGAGTAGAGCCAGACTTGATAAGAGTCGCGAGGGAGAGAAGGAGGGAGTATAGGGAAGAGAAAATTGGAGTGATCTCAGCTGGGATAAGGAGGCTGTTGAACCTCTTTCAGGCTCACACCTTGTTACGTGAATGGTCTGCCAGGCACTCATTCAAGTTTTGATCGTTTGAGCTGATTCAGATTTGTGTTTCTTATCTACCGACCTGACCTGCGGACAGTTTAGTTTAAGGTGCACATGTCTGGTGTTGTAGTTTTAGGTTAATCGTCCTCAGTTTTATTGCAAATCATACATGCTTCTTGTGGAAAGATTTCCCCATCGACCTTTCCTCTCAGTTTCTGTATCGTGCACTGTAGAGACAGAGGCAGTTCATTAGAGACAGGAAGTATGAATGAAGCCAGTGATTTAGTAGACCAACTGATAAACCACACACACACACACACACACACTGACTCACCCTTTTGCTGTAAAGTTGACTGAGAACTGGAGCATGTGTGAATGCCATGGCTAAATAAGGCTGTAACTGCTGCTGCTCAGTGTGTGTCTTACTTCAGCCGTTTGTGTTTGAGAAAAACTAATAAAAACATCACAGCTGAGTCAGACTGTAAGTTCTTAATATGGACATATTCATATTAACCTCAATACCCACACACACATTTTGAATTTGTTCATTTGTTGTAGGATAGGTTTGATAGACAGGGTGTTAACACAAACATTATACTGGAGTTGAGCTGCCTTTACCCAGTAAAAGTTCTGGTTACCACCACTTCTGCAAGGTACAATCAATAAGTTCAGAGACTGCGCCTGCAACAAGCAAAAGCATACCTGATTCAAATTTGGATGCCTACTCTTTGGACGTAGTCATCCTGTGCAGCGATATATCACTCCCAGAGCTTCTACCACGTTAGAAACCCTCCCTGGAGGTCCAGTTCTGTTGGCGCTGGATCCCCTCCACTGTCTCAAAATGGCGATCCTTCAGCTTCAGTTTCATTTTGAGGAACAGGAGGTCGTCACAGGAGTCAAATCTAGCAAGTACAATTGGTGGGAAGCTACGATTGTGCTGGTACAGCCAAAAAACTTGTGTGTAAAAACGAGTTGTTAGTGGCCGTTCATGTCCTCATCCTCGTTCAGACGCTCCAAAACGGTGCTGCAGAACTTGGCGTTGCCAGTCTGAACCTTGCATGAATTCACGCTGTACAACCCTGCAAATCTTGAAGGTCTTTGGACTTCAACGCAGTGCTGCTTCTTGCAAATGCACACCTGTAAGGTGCAGATGTGGATCGTTCGACTCACATTCGGTCTTTTGTTCGTTCGCAACAGAAACAGTCTCTGATCTGAGGCGGTCCAGGATTGACCAGGGGTGACACTCCGATTGGGCGTCAGTCATACCTTCTAACATTGCAATATGGCTGCTGCTTCTATGCAACATTTGAACCAGCTCCAGCTTGAGCTGATATTTGCCAACACCCCTCTTATAGATGAAACAAGCTTAATGATTTATCTGAAGTGCTGATGACGGCTTAAAACGGTCGAGTGTTGTCGGGTTCAGTCTGTCAGTGGAGTCGACCTAGAGCCAAAACCTTTTTTATTAAATATGTTGGTGGTTTTCCAAATTAAACATCACCTCTTCATGTGGAGAAAAGTACAAGAGCTTTTTAAACCACACGTCTACATGTGAACATACCATATGTAACTGCTTTACAACACTGTTGGCAGATGTTAAAGCTATTCCTGTAAGAACCTGTAGTTCTGTTATAAAGCTGTCTGAGTACTACAATGTCACCTAAATGGAAAAAAAAGGAGGGAACACGTAGGAAATTCCTCCTGCCAGGATGTCTGGAATTCAAACACTAATGAACTTTAAGTACTTCTCCATCTCAGAGCGTCACAGTCAGGACAGGTGTGTTGTTGTCTGGGTGGAAACTGTAAATGAAATGATTACAGGGTTTTGTGAAGTTATGACGAAAGGAAAAGGGTAAAATTATACAGTTAAATGTGAGTCGATGTGTTTTACGAGAGGAGGAAAATGAGGGAACTGAAACTGTCAATCAGGACAGGTTTGGTTCCATCGTGCATCAGGACCAAAACCAAAGATTACCGGACGATTGGATCGAGAGTTGTTCCAGCACAGACACAACTAAAACCAGATGAAAGTTTAATTGTCTTAATGGCTCCAACTCGCCTCACTCCTTTATCCTCAAACGTAGTGGTTGAAGTTATCAGGGATCAGATAGTGTCAGCAGCTTTCCACATTTCCTTGAAAGTAGGCGTCTTGGAGAGTTACTCTTTCTGAGGCTTAAAGTTGTTGGTAGATGTATTTCTGGACAGAGCCAGACCAGCTGTTTTCCCCCGCTTCCAGTCTTTATGCTAAAATTATCTAATCACATCTTTCATCTCATGCTCAGAAAAAAAGAGAATAATAATGTCGTAAAATGGTGAACTACTCCTTTAAGAGGGCGATGATAGAATCAGCTGCAGAGCCTGCATCATGTGAGGCAAAGAAATTCATGTCAACATCTAAAGTGTGAGGAAGTTGATGTGTTATGTTCACAAAACAGGAAGAATAAACAAAAAGGGAAGAATTAAAATCGTGCCATCTGATGCTCTGCTGCACAAACAGACTTCCTCTTTACCCTGACAGATGGCAGGTTTACAGTTCTTTCTTCATTTAATAATTCTTTAATGCTACTTCCTGTCTCGGCTGAGCAGAGGTTACCTGGGTTTGATCGGCAGGTGGGTGAGCTGTTTTGAGTTTTGAGAGTGCAGGTAAAGCTGCTGTTCAGAGGGAAATGTTCATTTGTTAGCAAAAATGGCAGATGTACATCAGTTCTTCTTCTTCTTGTGTTTTCTGAACAGTTTATGGTTCTGTGGTTGAATCAAATCACTTTGAACTGAAACCACGATTTTCTCTCACAGTTTGATTGATAATTATTTTTTTTTAATGCACTTCATATTGTCTTAAAGCAGACAGAACAAACAATATAATCTTCCTGTCACGCTGTGGTTTTATGTCTAGCACCTTGTTTATGTTTAAAGTTTGTTTTCTTTCATTTGATTTTATGTTTTCTGTCTCTGTCCATCTGTCATGTTGGATTGACCACACTGTCCACCCGTACCACGACATTGGACGTAATAAATCAGATGTATCATCTTGATTCTCTGGAAGAACCTGCCGTGGAAGAAGCCATTTTGTAGTAAAATCATCTCTCTGTCTGTTTCTCTCTGCAGCTGCCAAACGTCCCTCCTCAGTCTCGTCTCTGAGTGGGATTGTGGGTAGGATGATGTCGTCCGGCGACCGCGGAGCCTCGTCCTCCTCCTGCACCTCCGTCAACACCGTCTGCTCGGACGGCGAGCGCCCCGCCTCCCTCTCCCTCTCCTCCTCTGCCTCCTCGGTCTCCCTGCAGGATGCCTCCCACTCCTCCTCTTCCTCCTCCTCCTCCTCCTCTTCCTCGCTGCCGTACGGCGCCGTGCCGACCTACAACACCTCCTTGTCGTCCTCGTCGTCCTCCACGCCGAAGAGGAATGGCTCGGACATCAGCCTGGACCTCACTCCCCTCGTCGCACCACATGGAGGAGGAGGAGGTGTTGGGGTTTGTATTGCCAGGGCGACAGGAGGAGGACACGCCCCTAATGGACATATAGCCAATGCGATGGCGGTGGCGGCGGCGGCGGCCACACCCCGGCAGCTGTCCCGGCTGGAGAGAGTCGTGATGGAGATCGTAGAGACGGAACAAGCCTACGTCAGAGATCTGAAGAGCATCGTGGAGGTAAGAACCAGAACCTCTGCTGCAGGACGTCAGGTCATCAACGCAGCTTTTACAGCTCATTTTACTAATAATATTTAGTTCTTTGGCGCGGCTTCCTGATTGGCTATCATTCTGTTCCACGTGATAATCCACAGAGAGTGTGTCCCACACAACAGGATTTCTGATTGGAAATATTGAACATGTTGAATTTTTATGATTTCAAATCGGCGAGGGTAAAATCACTCTAAAAGTGTGTAGGATTTAGTGACCTCTGGTGGTGAGCGCGCAGATTACAGCTGACTGAATATCCACCCGAGCATGTCGGAGAGTCTGCGGTGGCCGTCAGGTGACAAAATGGCATCATTGATTACTCCGTCAAGAAAGCTAAATATTAATATTTCTTATTATGTGAACTTGTTTCATTTCAGCTCAGTGTGAGAGTCGTTTTGTTGTCACTTAGACCCGTGTTTATCTGCTCTGACAACTCGTTATGTTCAGCACAAGAAAACCTCCCACAGTCGTTAACAAGTGTCGTTAAAATCACAGACAAACAGATCAGAACGAAATATGTTGTTTGACAGTAGTGGCAGAAACTGGTCCAAGTCCTCTCCTGCAAGCTTGTTGATTATTAATTATTATAAAACAGTCACCCAGGAGGAAACACTGTGTATTTAGATGTTCATCTGTAAAACTGTGCAACAAGCTGTGACACAAAAACACAATGATCAGTTTTAGGTGATACACACTAATAAACATCTTTGTAGATTATATTCCATTTCTGCTGATAAATCCACATTAATGTTGCACACTGGTCCTTTAACACACCTCACACCACAGGAAAATCTGTTGAGATAATCTTTAGCACCATCAGATAATCGGTCTTTGCTGACTTTGTAGTGTGTACCCCGCTTTAAGCAGAGCGAACAGTGAGGTCAACGCATGTTGCAGAGATATAATCAGTAAGAAAACCGCTGGAAGTCTTTGCTTTTGTCAGTTTATCATCGTTTGATCAATAAATTTAAACATATTTGATGCGTTTTTTCACTGATTGTGGCAAAAAGCTGATTTCCAGCCTCTGTCACACTCAGCTTTTCCACAATACTTGACTTTAATTATTGTGTTTGTGCAGTAATTCAGCTGAAAACCCAGTGACCACCTTCCTGTGGTGCAGGTGAGACACCTGTGACTCTGGTTACCAACATGAGATTATGTGGAGGAAGTGAAGCGTTGACCTCTGCACACCGTCAGACCTCAGCTCCGCGGTCGACCCGTTGTCCTCGTTAAAATCACTCACACCGGCCAATCAGGACGCGGCGAAGTGGTCGACTGTAGGAAACATAAACAGGAACATGGCGGAGAGGCTGCGGTACAGTGCAGAGTGTCTGGGAGGAGCTGGCTGTAGCATAGATTTACTGGCCAGGTGTGAATGCCTGTGGGCCGTTTACCTGCAGCTGGCCTCCACACACACACACACACACACACCTCCTCCCTCTGTCGCACAATAGGTAGACGGATTTTAGGAACTTTTCTTGTTTTTAAATGTCAGAAATCACATTTACCATTTGATTGACGACTGATTTAACGTCTGACGTCCATATTGTTTATTTATATTTATATTGTGTTTGTTATCACCTGTTAACGTTCAGCAGGTCTAAAACAAACAATAAAAGACAGATGATCCAAAATAAACGAGTGCAAATTCATGACACTTCAAAACTATCGTCCTCAAGCAGAAGCTAAATCTTTTATTAAACTTAAACTTCCACCTGTTTGCTAAACGTTACTCTTCATTTTCAGAGTGCATGACTCCAAGTTTCAACATTTAAAAACCTTGTATGAATTGAACCTCCTTTGAAAAACACTTGAAACTTATAGGATCTATGATTGTCTGGAAACTGGGTCTGGGTGCGACTACTAAACCTCCAGACCTGCCAAATCTACAGTTACATCTTAGTCACCTGTGCAGGGACAATATTAGCAGCTGTACTGTTACTATTCCTGTTGCACCATGGGAAATCTGTCAGGCGTGCTTTTGGAAACGAGGTTAAAGGTCTTTGTGATAAAAATGGGTTTTTTAAATGGAGTTTTGAATGGGAGAAAAAATTTGCTGACTCGGTTGTTTGATTGTGTGTGTGTTTGATCCATCATGGGTCCAGGTGCAGGCAGGAGTGTGTGTGTGTGTGTGTGTGTGTTGCCTCCATCTGCCCGACTGGAGTGTGAAACATCCTTTTGAAGTAAAAGAGAGAATTTACTGCTGCTTTCATCCTCTGCCATGACACACACACACACACACACACACACACACACACACACACACACACACACACACCGAGGGCTGGGCTGTCGTCAGGTTTATCAGCTGTCTGTCAGTTTTTTCTCTCTGACCTTCTGCAGAGGACGAACCTCCATCTCCTCTCATCACCTCATCTTTCTTCTTTCATTGGTTTAATCCCTGCGGACTCTCTCTCTGCTCTTGTTTTCATCTGGAGATCACTTCGTATTTGTCGCTAAAGCAGATCAGACGATCGTTAACGAGTTTACGCTTCAGTATTTTCTGTTTCTCGCGTTATTTAAAAAGTTTGATTTTAATCTAAAGAATTTGGATCATATTTTTGAGGAGATTACATCAGAAAAAAACTGATTTTCTAGACGACGTAATGCTGCGATCAGACTGCGTGATTTTCTACTACTGTTCTAGTGGTCAATAGTGGTACTGCAACTGAAAAGAAACATAATTTGAGTGAAGCTAGGATTAAAATGACTTTACAAAACAAACACCCCAGCAGGAATGGAGAACAGATGCAGTAATAATAGAGGACGACAGCGCCACTTTGTCTTAGTGGTCAACAGTGGTATTGCAGCTAAATAAATCATTTATGCCCCCAAAAAAACCCTTTCCCCCAAAAAAATGTAGAAAAACAGTTTTTAAGTGCAGCTGTGTAGAGACTGATTTTAACCCTGTGTTTTAATCAGTTTGACGTAATTAATTTGCTAATTTGATGAGCTAGCGTAATTTGAATTACTGGCTAGTCACACGAACTGTTGAACAATTCAAGACTTGGACGTCATTAAAAACCAGCATTCATCTCCGATACCCAGCCAGGAAACTGATGGAAATATCAAGAATTAGTAACAGAGTTTGGTGAGTTTGTGACAGCGACAGCACTTCCAGGACCAAAACCAAAGGATTGTGGGTAATAATATACACTGTTCGAGTTTCTAAGATAGATGGTCGTCTGGAAACTGGTTTGGAAACAGATTTTCTAGACTACGTAATGCTGCGATCAGACTGATTTGAGTGAAGCAAGTAATGAGCTGAACTGTAGACCAGTTAAAAAGATTTAGTCATTGGGCGGGGGTGAGGGGGTGAGGAGGGGGTGAGGAGGGGGTGTCAGGATCGAAGGTTTCCCAGCAGAACATGGTTTCACATTTTTTATTTTTTACAGCGTAGAGTCGAAGCAGCAATCCCAGAATTCCTCTGTTCTGATGGAAAGGAGGTCTGTTAGATGATAGGTGTGTGTATGTGTGTGTGTGTGTGTGTGTGTGTGTGTGTCGTCGCTGTAATGTAAGCCTTCATTCCTGCTGCTCTCTGTATTTGAGGTTTTTTGCTGAAGTCTGGTTTTGATTGAGGCTACATGATGTCACGCTCGCTGGGAATCTGAACCAGTGCGACCATAATAGGCCTGTGTGTGTGTTTGTGTGTGTTTGTGAGAATAATGACAATGCAGACGCACAAAAAGACGAAAAGGAGGACGCAGCGAGAGTGAAAACAGCTCCTCTGTCATTTTTCTGCAAACTTTTTAAGAAGATTTTCTCATAAAAGTGAAACTCTGCTGCCAACGAGCTGAGATCACTGCACCTGGTTCATTTCTTTTTTCTTTTTTTATCAATTAAATCTTGTTTTTTGCAGCTGTTTGCTTCATTTCAAGACATTTCTGGGAAACTGCTGCAGCTAAATTAGAAATAAGTGGAATAATTTCATCTGATTCGGTGATATTTTTTTTGTAGTTTTAAACTCGGTTTGTGGAGCGAACGTTCGGTGCAGCAGGGATCCTGCTGTTGACCTGCAGCCAAGTGGGACAGGAAACCGAGGGGGAGGAGAGGGAGAAAGATGGGGGAGAGACAGATGAAGAGCGGGAGGGAAGAGGGGGGAAGACGTAGAGACTGAAGGGAGATGTGGGGAACAAGAAAGGGGCGAAAGTAGAAAAATTAAACAATAGAAAGAAAGAAAGAAGAAGAGAGGGATTTGGAAGAGGAAGGAGCAAGATGGAGGGATGAAACTTTATCTTCCTTCACTTTCTTGCAGCTGTTGTAGAAAAACATCTTCCTCATTCCTCGTGTCGTCTTCTCCTCATCTCCTCTATCATTTTTCACTCATCTCTCTCTCTCTCTTTCTCCCCTCTCTTTCTATCGCCCTCTCTCTCTTCATGCCCTCGAGTGTTTGTGTTAGTGTGAGTGTGTTTCCTGTTGCCTTTAAAAGGTGATGAATGTGGCCAAGGCCTCTCATTATATGCCTCATTATACACTCACACAGAAACACACAAAGTGCTGGTTTTTGTACCCAATTTAGGGGAAAAAAAGAAAGCGAGAGAAAAAGATAGAGACGATTTTTGTTTGTGGCTTCGCTGTGTGTGTTTTGTGATACCAGATTTATCCACAGAGACATTCTCTGTAGAAATTACTTTTATGGTAAATGTAGTTTTGGTTTTCGCTGCTCATTTTCAACCAATCAGAAAGCTGCTTCTTTAGTGGGCAGAGCAAAAACAAACCCCCGGCAGGAAAGGAGGATGATAGCGCCACTTTGTCTTAGTGGTCAACAGTGGTACTGCAACAAAAAAAATCATTTATGGCCCAAAAAACCTTTTCCCCAGAGAAAAGAGTAGAAAAACTGTTTTTATGTGCAGCTGTGTTTAGAACGATTTTAGTCCTGTGTTGGAATCAATTTGATGTAATTAATTTGCTAATTTGACGAGCTAGCTTAATCTGAATTACTGGCTAGTAACATAATTTTTTTATGCTTGATGAGACTGCATGATTTGTCCTGGTGGTCAACAGTGCAAACGTAGGTCTCTGTCATGTTTTGAAATGACCAGTTGGAAGCTTAGTGGTGGAGACGTTGACGTCATGTGACCGTGGTGTAGTTGGTTTATAGCCTAACATTAGCTTCTTACTTCAAACATCAGAACAGTGGTGTTCATCTGTGAAGATGATCTGATCAACTAAACCTGAAGGATCAGAAACTTAAGCTGCTCACTGTTTATTTTCTGGAATAATCCAAAACACAATGAAAAAATCCCACTGGCTTTTTGTGGAGGAACCAGGCTGATGCTAACTTCAGGACTGGACTACAGAAACACATCATCACTGTGGGACTTGATTAATGTGAGCTGACGCTTTCATCTCTTCTCAACTTTTTATTCCAAATTGTTCTGTAATTGTATCCTGGTTCTGGACCTCTAAATCTGCTCACAGCTCAGTTCTGGTGTTTTGTTCATGGCCCACTGATTTCTTGTTTTGAAAAACATTGGAGTCGAACCAAATGAATAAAGGCGCTTGACCACTGACCTCATGTGAGACTCTAAACAGAATAGGACTAGATTCCTTTTTATTTTGGCTGAAAAACGCTCAGGTCTTTTTATAGCGTATTAGATTATAGTTAAAAGTAAATTACATTTTCTTTTTGGTGACCATACAGAGACACGTCATGGATCCCAGTTTGGGAACTTGAACTGAAGCTGGTGAGTTGACCTCAGCCTCTGGTGCTTCCTCACACATTTATTTCTGTTTTGCCAAAAATCCTCTCGTCCTCCTTGGCCGAATATTCAGCGTTTCTCTGGCAGTTTTTTTTCCCTGTGGATTCTTGACTCTCTCTCTGATATTTTCTCATCTCTCTCTCTGTCTGGGTGTCCCTCGCCCCCTGACTACTCTCTAATGTAATCTAATCACTAGCTACCACAGGAAATGACCTCATATGGGCTCTGACAGGATCGTACGATGGATTTCCATTACAGCATAACTGGACGGGCTAATAGATTTACAGACTGACTCCACATACAGTACAGTAAACAGTGTTTGTGTACAGTGGTTTAGTGGCTGAGCGCCATATTTTACCAATGATCCCCCCAGTTTCCTGACTGGATGTCAGAGATAAATGCTGGTTTTTGAGTCTTTTTTACTCATCTAAAGTTCAGCATTACTCCTGAACTGCTAAAACAGCTGCATAATGTTGCTTTAATTGACATTAATTGTTAGTTTAGGATGAGTTTGCGAGCTGCAGCAGCGGGAGGCGTTGGCATGAGCGTTATGAGGTTATGCATGACGATGGTTGGATGTTACAGCTGTGAAAAGAGTGAGTCACTGTGAAGCATGAATGAAACAGCTGATGCCAATTAGCTAATCCAAGAGCAGCATTGGCGCCCAGCCTGAACTGACCCTGTGCTTCATTTATTTAATGGTTGGACCCACGCTGAGCGGCGACGGCTGCATGTATTTAAAGGAACTTGATGAAAAGATGAAGTTATCAGTTTTACTTTCTCTGCTCCTTCTAGTTTTAACTTCCTGTTTTTTTGGTCGTCGTTTGGCTTCCTGTCTGATGCCAGCCTCTGTTCAGCGTCTCTGACGGCACAGGTGGTTTCCTGTTCACACCATTAGCTTCGATCTGAGAGGTTTGATAAGGCACACAGTACGTGTACGGCCTGGTAGGTGAGGAGATGCCGGATGCTTGCATCTAAAGTTTGTCATAGACGTTGTCACCTGTAAAACCTACTACATTGGTTTCCTTCTTTCCAGGCAGCCATAGGTTATTTCTTATTTCTTCCATTCAATGAAAATGACCCCTACAAAGCCAACAAGATGTGATATCGTGGCTCCTTTATGTTGGTAATAAGTTAATAATCAGCCGAGTGATCAGAGACTACAACAGTTTGAGAGGGTGGTGCTGTAGTTTGGTGTCTAATGTGATTCTGTACAAGAAAAAGTTGATGCTACAATGGTTTTTCCATTTCCCAGACACAGTGCACCAGTGTTTTATTTGGCTGCTGGACAAGGTTGTAGAACAAAAGTGAATTCTAACCTACAAGTCAACCAGGAGGCTGCGCCAAAACAGGAAAACATTCTTGAAATTTTCCATCAAACGGGGCTTCAGTAGAGAAGAATAGGAGGCAAAGTGCACTTGTGGCTGAATCTTAAAGGAGAACTCTGGTTATTTTTTAACCTGGTCTTTATTTTCCCATGTTTTTATGTGTAAATGATTGATATGTCATTGCAGTATAGATCAAGAATGGCGCATTGCAAACAGCTGATCCAGTGTAATCCAATGGGCAATCGTCCATGTCAGTGGACGTCCACTGACAGCTCAGAATGTTATTCAAAGAGTCAGCTTTATGGATGGGATTCCTACAGAGACAGACCTTTTTATTAGAGAGATCCCTTTTGTTTAACCAGAAACATCCATGATAAGTCAACACCAGACTCCATTGACAAAAACAAGAATTTTACTGGGAGCCGCTGGAATACCACTGCCTCCATCTGTTAGTGTGTCTGTGTTACTGTGTGGTACTTTTATTTAGGTAAAGTATCTGAATATGCACCTACATATATGCTATGGAAAAAGCTTGTATACCAAGTTTTACATATATATTGTATATATGTAGTATATAAATGTTGTATATTTCAGCTCTGATGCCTCACGGTTCGTCTCTCTCTGTATCTGCAGGACTATCTTGGCTGCATCATCGACTGTGGAGCTCTACCATTGAAACCCGAGCAGGTCAGCTCTCTGTTCTGCAACATAGAGGACATCTACGAATTCAACAGGTAACTCACTGTTCCTCTTTTTGGTATTGAGGTATTGATGCTGCTTCTGTTCATCTGTTTTATTCTGCTCAAATATATATATATATATATATAAGTAGGCTCACATAAGCTCTGTTTTTTAAATTGGTTGGTTGTGTGGATTTTGTTGTGCTTCAGTTAGTTTATAATGAGGAAGCTGTACATCATGAAACTCTATCTCTCTTCCTCAGTGCAGCCACAAACCACGCAACAGTGGCTTTTGTCTGCGTCATGCATAGTCTGTATGAAATAAAATGGTATAATTTGTAATTTTATTCCAAACAAGCCACAGTAGCTGTATGTTTTCTTGTGTACTCCCATTTGTCGACGATACCCTACTATTCCCACCAGATGATCCTACGGTCTCTGTACAGATTTCGGCTCGTCTCTTAGATATTTCCACAATAATGAAGGAACGCCGGCTTCAATTAAACCTGAATATGAACATCACAATCTCTTACCCCAGCCGATACTGTGAGAAACCCAGGTGTCATGTTTGACGACCAGCTATTCTTTCCATGGGAACATAACATGGCAATGCAACAATTTCCTGTGGGGGATTAATAAAGTATTCTGATTCTGAATTAACGGGAATATGTGGGAATTAACTGGAAATAACTGGAAATTTGGGGTAGTTTATACAAACTGTCATAAACAAACATGAAAATGAAATGTATCCACACATCAGATGGTGCACGTGTCATTCTTCTGTAGAATAAGACGAGAAAAAGCTTGTAAAAACATGGCCCTGCACAGATATGTAAACAGTTAGTGGAACAACTGGAATAGTCTTTAGAAACAGATGAACTCTCCTCAGTCAGCTGCTAAATCAAACTATAATCTACAGTCTTTAACAGAAAACTGAAGAAGAAACAGCATCATAGCCGAGCTAGCACCACGATTAAGTGAAATGGTGTTAGCTAGCTCACATTTAGCATACCTGATTTAGCAGCGAGCTAGCCGCTGCTTAAGTTCCCTGTTATAGGCTAACCTGCATTTTTATGAATGTCCAGTTTATTCACATTAATTCCCATGGAAAGTTTCCAAATTTGAAAATTCCCAGAATTTTGCAGCCGTAGTTTAAATCAACATAAATATTCTTTTGATCATTTAATCGCCCTGAGATGAAATGATTTGATCAAATTTGTGATATTTAAGAAAGGAGTGTAATTTACTGGGTTTAAACCACGATCCTTGAAGTTTGTATTCAGTGTCTCCAAACTGTAAGACTGTGCACAGCATGAGATCCTCACATTTAAACGACTTTGTTGACTGGGATGTCTTTCTTCCGTTCGTCCCATCCATTCCTCTGTCTTTAAACGCAGCAGTGAAATCACTTAACATCACCACAGACACATCCTCAGTCTGCTCTCACCACAGTCTGCTCTCCGGCCTCCGACCTGAAACACAACCTCTCTGCACTCACTCTGAAAACTGCTGTGGATGATCTGGACTGTAAAAAACGATAATAACCCATAATGCACTGCAGCTCAGAGCCAGGCTGCTGCATGTGAACATACCAAACTAGCGTGACACAGAAGCAGTCACTCTGGGTGGAATATCACTCAGCATTCCTGCTCTGTAAAAACCTAAAGAATCTGGTTCGGTCATATGAGCTCAACAGCTGCTGCTCGCTTTCATCCCCCCCGAAAAACAACCCTCAAACATGGTGGAATTGTCCCGGTGAGAATCAAACCCACAGCATCTGAATGTTTCCACTACCAGCTTATCTCTCCGTCTGTCTGTGTGAGGACTCTGAGCCAAAATATGTCGCCCACAAGATACTTTCCAGACTCAAATCCACCAAAAAAATGCTCTGTATGATTTTCTTGTTTCAACAGTGGAACAGTTTTTCAACAGTTGGATGAAACAGCTACAGTGTCCAATCAGTTCTGAGCTTGGTGTTTCATCAGTGTCTTGTTCACACACTGACAACACTAACAACAAAGGGTTTGTGGGTAATAAGATAATACAGGAGCTCTAAGAACAGAGATTGTTGAAGCTAGAGAGGGACGCTCCTGCTCTGACAGTATTTGGGAGCTGGTTCCACTTAGGTGTGGGATGATATGAAAATTTAATGTCATGATTATCTTGGCCAAAATAATTGTGATTAATGATATTATTGTGATAACCATGAAAATATGCTTTAAACTCTTAAAATGGATCCAAAAACTCTGAAATCACTTTACAAGACACAAATATTTTTACTGCATCACAGATAGGAAACATCTGTTTTTAGTGAAAAGCAGTCAGACAATCTTTAGGTAATTAAAACTGAAATTGCAGTGCAGCTATTTGCTATTTAGCCACATAGCTAACGCTACATGGCTAACGTTAGCTTAATTCACTGGCAACCAAAACAGCAGCATAACGTAACAAACATTCGTCGATGTTAGTGTAACTATACCAGCACTACATTCAGTTACTGACTTAGAGTTCTGCGAATAGAGCTGGATGGTTGTCATGGAGACGGGAGCTCAAAGACGCTGAGCTCCCCCTTGTGGTGATTCAAAATAAATCAACACAGGACTGTATGTTGGCAGATCAACTCATTAGGATATTCGTGATTATCCTGATAATGGAAATTCTCTACGATCAAATCTTTTTATCACGATTTTCTCCCAAAAACCAGAACAGTCTGAACTGGACTCCTCGTGTTGCAGGGATGGTGATGCTCGGATTTTAATTCAGGCGGCCATGTTTAACCAGTGGAGGTCATGTGACCTTTTACGCTGATTAGATGTGTCGCTGCATTCTGTTTCTGGTGCAGCAACATCAGCATCTATAAAACACCTCACTCACGTTTTTTTATTAAACATGAGCATAAACTCAAAAAACCAGAGGAGCAGGAAACATAACGAACACACACCTAATCAGTCAATCAAATATCCATCAATACGGTCAATCACAGAAGGGGAACCCCACCCACCGGGGACTTGAAGCTGCAGAAATCAAACGCTCACGGACCGGACATTTGATTCTTTGAGAGCCTGGGAAGGAAGCTGTTAAAATATGTCACACACCCCCCCCCGCCCTGCTGAGAGTCCTGTTTTCACACTTCACTCTCTTTGTGTTTGATCCAACACACACACACTGCACAATCTACACACACACACTGAGGAACAATGTCACACACACACTCAAACACTAACAGTCGCCAACACAAAAGCACGAATGTGTGACTACAAACACACACAGTTTTCATTCCATCCAGGCTTCCTGCCCCTGGTTCTCATGGGAAATATTGTATGAGGGTGGGAGGGGGGAGGAGCGGGGGAGGGAAAGGGGGGAGGGAGGCGTACGTCTCCGTGTTTCTCTCTGCAGTTAATTAGATTCCATTTAATGAGGTTAATTAGTTAATAACAAGGTAATGACAACCCTCAGAAATCCCCTGCATCCTCCCTCACCCCCCCCCCTTTTTCTCCCCCACCCTCCCCCACTCTCTCTCTCTTTCTCAGGGTCGTGCAGAGTTTGAGAGTTTGACAAAAACGACTGACCTGGTTTCTCTCTCTCTCTCTTTCTTTGTCCTAGAAAGGAGAGAAAATAAGAAACCCCCCGACTCACCCCCTCCCTCACCCCTCCACCCCCCCCGGTCCCTCACACACACACACACACACACACACCGCACACACACACACACACACACAGTACCAGATGGGTAGACATAACATAAGCCCAGAGTGGCTACATCATCCAGCATAGTTCAAACATGACACCACTCAGTATGAATATGGTTATAGTTGTTATTTACTGAGCATGCTCAGTAGTCACCTGACCCAGTGGTCAGCTGTGGTGTCTGACAACATTATGGATGGGATTCCTACAGAGACAGACCTTTTATTAACGAGTAAGGTCCTTTTAGTTTAACCAGAAACAGACGTTTTTGCACTTTCTTAAAAGCCACCAAACTCCATTGACAAAATCTGTGATTTTACCGAGCAGAACACTGGAACACCACTGCTTCAATCTGTTGGTTTATTTGTGTTACTGTGTGGTACTTTTACTTCAGTAAAGTATCTGATTACTTCTCCCACCACTGAAAGTCTCACAGTAACACAGACACACTAACAGATGGAGGCAGTGGTATTCCAGCAGCTCCTGTGTTCTGCACGGTAGAATTACTCATTTTCTCTATGGAGTTTGGCAGTGATATAAAGCGATGTTTGTGGTGGAAGAAAAACTAACTCTGGTAGTTTTGAACCTGGACCTTATGTTTTGGTCTAAATGAATGATAACAGAAACAGAAACATCACTATGTATCACCACCAGACTCCTTTGACAAAAACAGCTATTTAACTGAGGTTTGTTTCTTTGTGTTATTGTGTGGTACTTTTACTTATGTGATGTATCTGATTACTTCTCCCACCTGTCAAAGTCACACAGTAACACAAAACATTTAACAAAGTGAAGCAACGGTATTCCAGCAGCTGCTCAGTAAAATTCCTGTTTTTGTCAATGGAGTCTGGTATTAATATCTGCACAGGTTTACTGCTGCTGATTTGATTTGTACTAAACAGTTTGGTTATTAAAACATCTGTATAATGATACTGAATAAGTGGAGCAGGGATACACACACACACACACACACACACACACACACACACACACACAGATTGTGTTCATTCACACAGAGTGAAGTCAGACAGATAAACAGACAGACAGTCTCCCGGGACTCTAACCACATCATCATCAGTGCTGTTTTCCCATGGTGCACTGGGCCAGAAACCAGCAGTCAGATGTATGATTGAGTAGCTGTGATCAGCGATGTCAGACACTGATATATTGATTAGTGCGTGGTGGGAGAGCGAGTGGGATTCTATTATTTCTGTGTGTTTGCTCAGATTTCTTCTTCACTGTGATTTAGGATTTGACCTTTGACCCCCCTCCATGCTAACCAGGGGTCACGAGCCACATGATGTCACACAAACACGTCTGTGTTTTCTACACTTGTGAGGACCGTCGGTGACATAACACATTCCTCAGCCTCTGGTCTGAATCTTAACGTAAACCATGTCTCTAACCTTAAACCTGAAACCACGTCTGAACCTTCAAACGGCGCTTTGAAGACAAAACGTTCACAAATACACACACACACATTCCTCTGTTATCTCTGTGTGTGTGTGTGTGCTCCTCTCATATATAATAATATCTCATGTCTTAACTCGATTATCGGCCTCAGATTCCCAGTTTTCTTACACTGGGACATCGTCTTCTTATTTTATTTCTTGGAGCCCACGCAGACATTTTATGGTGTAATACCTTTGATAACGCCACAGGTTGTGTGTGTTAACAGTGCCCAAATAAGTCTGTATGATCTGTTGCAGGATAAGGGACTAATAACTCGTTTTTGTGTATTAAACCAGACCAGGATCTGTCTCTGAACCTGAACCAGGATCTGTCAGACCCTGAACAGAACCAGAGAACTGGTTCGTAAATCTGGACTCAACATATTTGTGACTTGTCGAACACGTATTTAATCATTACTTTTAGAGAAAATATCATCTGATCACACTTATATTTCCTGCAAAACATATCGCCGTTGCAGTTTGGTTGTTATTTCTCTGCAGTCTGCCCTCCTTTTCCTCTCGTCTCTGTATGTTTCTGAAGTAGATCCATAAAGCTCCAGATACAAGTGAGTTTTTTGCTCATTTTCAAATTGTGTTTAAGTGTCAATTTGCATTAAATCGTGTCTTTGTTTGCCTTTAAAATCCACTTAGAACAGAGACATCCTCTCTTGAGAAATACACATGAATATGTCTGTCATTTCTCATTTCTTCAGTTAAAAAAGTTAATCATCAGCTTTGATTCTCAGTCCTGCCTCTGACTTTATTCTGCTGGATCCGACTCAGCGTCTCTTGGCTGAAATGTAAAATACATGTCAGAGCTGTTGGTTAAATATCAGTCGTTTTGTCTCCAGGCTGCAGCTCTTTCATATGAAACACTCTGATATTTTTACGATTACAGACGTAAATCAAACACACGTCTGACGAGCTTGTTAAACTTTTGCACTCAGGTATGTTTTTATAGCGGTAAAACCCACCGTGAGTTACTGCACATTACAGGCAGCAGATACGAGACAACAGACAGTAAATACGCTGTGATTTAGTGATGTGGGTTTGCAGGGTGGTCCGACGCTGAGATCACACTCTCTGGGATGAAACTTTAATTTGAAAGGGTGTTTTGTGCTTTTAATTTGGAGCCGGGTGTAATTTCTGTAAACAAACAGACGTCAGTCGTCAGGATGGTCAGGTGACATCTGGCCTCCTTGGTTTTTGCTACGTCCCGCCGCTCGAACACAGATCGGCCAATCACAGCGTAGCAGAGACTCTCGTCAGTTGTTTTGTATTTTGTCGTTTTCAGGTTGGGTTTGTTGCTTCAGAGTTTGTCATAGTTAAACAGTGTGTTTGGTTACAGACGCAGGATTTTGATAAATCAGATCAGATTGGTGCAAAAACCTGTGGAGGTAACATTAGCAGAGCATAGCACATCAGTCATTAACTAGCACTTCTATGCTACGCTAGCTACTGAAGGTATAGAGAACAGGAATCCCAATGCATTCTGGGTACTGGCTGCCATGTTGTTGTTCACACAGAGCCGAAAACATAGACAGATGACGACAGGTAACGAGGATGAAGACGCTGACGAACACTGAACAAAGAAAATAACTAAACAGGAGTGATCCATATCACCACAACAGACACTTGATTTTAGAAGCTAATGATGCTAACGTTCCTCGACATTTTCTCACACCTCGTTCTCACAACAGTTTAACAATGATAAATCTTATGAAGCCTCAGAACACCTGAGGCTGCATTCCTGCTGTTTCTGCAGGTTCTGGTTCTGGTTCTGGCTCTGGCTCTGGTTCAGTAGCTTGTAGCTTCTTTGTTCTCCTCAGTTGGATGCTAGTACTGCTAATACCATGACACATTATGCCAATTAACGTTAAGATAGGTTGGTAAAAGCCTGTAAAATGGGTGAAATACCAGGCAGAATGCACAACTTTAACCTTAAACTCATCAGTGAAGAGGGCGTTAAAGGCGTCGTGGTAATATTTCCAGAGATGAGTGAAGCAAATCCAACTTTAAAAGCTTTAAATGAGCTCAAACAGTTATGCCTGATTTATTCCTGACTCCCTTCACCTTTGCTGATAGTGGAAACTAAAATGCCATTACTCGCCAATAAATGACTGATCACAGACCCTTACAGCTTCAGAATCTGCGGCTGTTTAAGAGAAATTAAAGAGATAGAGATAACCCAGGCTCTCTCCACCCTGCAGTGAATATCAGCCAGTATTTATGTTGGATCAGAGTCCTCGTGGCTCCAGACGCCGCTGATAAACAGCTGTCAGAGTTTCTATCGTTTCCCACTTTAAGCGGCAGCAGCTTCCTCGCTGCTGTTTCCACCTCTAGATCAAACACACCTGAGGCGACGGGGTTTGGCAGGAGGCTGAGCTTGACTCTGCTGTTGACACTAATTGCAGGTTGGTCCTGATGAAAGAAGGAAAACTGACTCCAGAGTTTGAAGGTTTGTGCTGAGGTGGATAGACGTCAGAGACCCCTGATTTAAAGTCCTGTCGTGAGGACATTTTGTCCCCTTGTTTCAGTTTTCTTTAAATCAGTTATTCTGCATGATCTCGGGTTGTTCCGACTTTGTGCATGTGGGCAGTTGTAGCGCTGTAAAATACAGAATTTAGCTGCACAACAGCTGCTAGCAAAGCCTGTTGATGCAGGCGAGGCTGAAATGCGTCACCTGATCGGAGCGTGATCAGTCAGGGAAGGATAGGTTGAATCAGGAAGTGAACGTGGGCGTCTCCATCGTTGTTACTAAAACTGGACCAGCAGCGTTTTCCAAAAGTTTTAGAGGCTTGAAAACTACTAGATTAGTGTGCACGTAAGGTGTTACCATAGCAACAGTTAGCGTTAGCATTTTCCCCAGAGAGCTCAGTCTCTGAAAACAGAAGTTTTATTAAATCTAATGACAGATTTCACCCAGTTTTATTCTTCCAACCCTCAGGAATAAGCTTTTATTCTGTTTCTTCTTCTCTGTCACTTTTCTCTTATATAACTCTCCTCCTCTCCTCCTCCTCCTCCTCCTCCTCTCCTCCTCCTCCTCCTCCTCCTCCTCCTCCTCCCCCCGTCTCTCATCAGTGTAGTTGAAGCAGCATATCTCAGATGCCACGCAGTCAGCTGCTGTTTATCACTCTGTTAACGAGACTCGCTCTGTGTCAGGATGAAAAACAGACCTCGGGGCCCCCATGTGTTTGGTTTTCGGCCCCCGCAGAGGAGGAGGAGGGGCCCTCGGTGTGGGGGGGTTCAGGGCGTTCACAGGGTTCAGGTGTCATGGAGGTCGTGCAGGGTCAGGGATAGGTTTGTTTATTTAGTAGTTAAAACCCCCTGAGAAAAGACCTGACATAAAATATGTTGTGCAGCTGAGGCAAAAACAAATGAAATCAGATTATTAAAGGACAAAAATTGTAAAACAAGAAAATAAATAAAAATCTAAAAGTAAATTCAAGATGAGACTGAACTATCACAACTTAGTGAAGAAAAAAATGAAGAAAAAATTAAATCAGGAGGGGAACACCAGCTTTACTGACGTTTCTGAGCGACATGATTAGATATTGACCCAAAATGGCCGCCAGCTTATGACATCAGAAGTTAAGAACACAGTCAAAGTCTAATTAGATAAATTAACTGACAAAAAATGCAGCTGGAATGTGCTTTGTTACTGTTCCACAGTCGCTTTTTTTAAATTTCATACCACACATTTCAGAGGTTTATCAAGCAGCTTTCATCAGAACTTTTCAAAATAAAAGCACTCAACTAGCTCAAAATAAAGCAGTGCTGCAAAAAATGAACTTTTTAATGCTTTTATTTTGTAGCAGAAAGAGGAGGTGACTGTAAGTAGCTGTTGCTGCCAGTGATGGAGATCTGTTGCAGCTTGCAGCCTGATTCTGAATGTTTGTGTCTTATTATAGCTGTCTATAGGACCAATATGTTGTTGCTGGGGGGGCATTTTTGGGTCCCATGAGCCGCCTGTTGCCAAACACTGGTTTAGAATTACAGTTGCTGTCAGCTGATAGAAGAGCAGACTGATGCTTTGGATGGAAAATGTGCCACGTTGTTGTCTCTAGAGTCTGTGCAGATCATGATCCTGTGTGGCTGATCAATAACAGTGATCAACTCCTGCCTGTTCACACTGCAGTCATGTTGCATTAATGGAGCACATCTGGAATAAATCCTGGTTTATTCTCAGGAAAGAGGAGGACTTTTACATGAATATAAAAACCTGAATAAACAAATGATCCCTCCATTGGTTGTAAACGGAGTCAGCTGTTTGATTGACAGGAGCAGGAGGCCAATCAAATGCTACCACAGGACTTCATATGGAAAATAGAGCAGTAGAGGAATGAGGCTAAAACCAGGAAGTCAGTTAGCATGTTAGCATGTTAGCTCTTCCTGTTAGTCAGTGTGTTTCTGGTTAAATGTCTGAAATAAGGTCTGTGGTTTTAACACAAGCTCAAGACATTTTCAGGTTTGATTCTCCGACATAAAATGGGTCAGTAAATCCCCCACTCCTGATGTTTGAAGCTTTTACGTGTCTTAAAAAAGGCGGTTGCTAACGAGTGTCTAAATGAGACTACAGAGGTTGTCGGGGACGTTAACATGAAAACCCATCTACTCACCAGTCCAACCTTTACAGCCTCGTTGTGTTTCTACTCACGCTCTTTCAAACTCTCACTAACTTTCTAAGAAGAAAGGCTTTTGTAGAAGAGCTCAGAGCTAAATTATCCCATGTTGTTTTCATATCAAAGAAACAGAAGAAGAGGCTCTGAACTCTTCTACTGTTTTTTTCTGAAAAAAGTTAGAGCAAATTCTCTGTCGGAAAAAGTCAAGTTTAGTAAAAAAAATAAATTCTTCTGTTGGTTTCATGTGAACATCAGCTACTTTTATGAGCGTTGTGGTTAATTTAAAACAAATTAGAAATTGTTAAAATCTTCTGTTTTGTATTTTCTATTTTATTATTTGGTTTTATGTTTTTTAAAGGTCCATCTGGGGACAGGCATTATAAACTGACTCAGGCTGTAAAAGGCTGCGATTTGTGCCATTAACTAAACTTAAATTATCATCATGTAGCTGCTCGTACAAAGCTCTCCCTGGTGGTGTGTTCGAGAACACTTTTTCTTTTGAGGTATGTTTTGGAGCTTACAGTGGAGAGATGACAGGAAACGGGGGAGGAGGGGGGAGTGACATTCAACAAAGGTCCCCAGTTGAAGATTTAATACATATTTTTTTGTTTTCCAAGATATTTCTGGAGCTGTCTCACCACCATTCCCACTTCAGTTTAATTTTTCTCAGCTGTCAGCAGCTTCTTTGTGCCGTTTTTGTGTATTTCATGGTGTGACAATAGTTTGTCAACACTCAGCAAACTCTGAATAAAATTTTTTTTAAGCTTTCCCAGGCTTTTTTGAGTAACCTACTTAGATTTAGTGTGAAGACTGGATATGATTTGGCGACAACGTGGCCTCTTTTCAGCAGTCTACTGACAAATCCTGGCTGTTGCTTTGTGCTTGAACGCACCATTCAGGAGAACTTTTACAGTGAAACTTTTGACAAGTCTGATTTTCTCAGTGATTGACTAAAACCATTTCCAGTGCATGCTAACGCTACTGGGCAAAAAGAAAAGCTATGACTGAGCCTGTAGGTCAGTACTGATTTGTCGTCTTTGTTTTTGGTGTAATGTTAGCTAGCAGCTTCTGTGCTAGCTCTGTTAGCTGTGCTAGCTTCGCTGCAGCTAATGTAGCACACATTATATTTTTTTAAGAACGTATTTTATTAGCTTTTGATTTGATTGATTTTGTTTTGTGTCTTAAAGACTCTCAGTTGTGTTTCTGATGAACGTCGTAGCTTTGGTTTGTTAATTAGTTCGGTCTGACTCAGACCCTTTAAAGGCTTTGTTTAAGAGGATCGTTGTTGGACTATAATTTCTTCTCAGCAATAAAGATTTCATGGAGGAAAAACAGCACTTTCTTTAGCAGCCTATTTTCTGCAATAGGCATTTTCAGTATAAAAAAATAACGATTAATCATTCCTAGTTGCGATGCTCCTGTGGGTCTTATCTGAGGGTAAGAACAAGTGACCTGTATGGTCGTCAAGGTTGGAGGACTTGCTGGGAAACCCTCCAGGAAGCATCCTAATCGGACGCCACCTCAACTGGAAACTTATTTCAGCTGCTTGTATTCACGAGCTCATTCTTTCGGATTCTAACTAAAGGTCGTGACGATAGGTAAGGGTTGGACCGTAGATCCGGTCAGTCGAAACCTTTACCTTCTAGTTCAGCTCCATCTTCAACACAAAGGTCCAGTACAGCGTCCACATTACTGCTGACACCGCACCAGTCCGGTCCATCCTACCCTTAATGTCCATAAAACATGAAAACCCACATTGGCGCGGTCCTTGAACAGTTCTCTTTTCTCTCTTTCCTCTTGTATTTTCTTATTTCCTTCTTATTTTCCTCAACACGTTTGACTTTGTTCCCACAGTAAACATGTTTTCCATCCTGTCTCTAATTATCATCCCTCTCTGTTTACTGATGTCTTCTCTCTGACCCTGTGCCCATTCTCCATCTTTATTTTCTTCATCTTCTCTCCATTACATTAAACCTCTCTCTCTCTGTCTTTTTCATTGTCTCTCTACCAGCCCTCCCTCTCTCTGTGGTCACTCCATTAAAAAAAAAAAGAAAAAAGAAAAACTTCCTTCTCCCCTCTTCTTCTTCCCACAATCCCCCACTAATGATGTCCGCCGGCCACAAAATGAGGCCTGACGCCAGAGGAGAGAGAGAGTGTGTCCTTGTGTACAAATATGTACATATGTGTGTATTTGTGATAATGAGAGACTTGATTTCAGCCTGTTAACTGAGAATGCAGTGAGAGTTATGTGGTGCAGCCTCGTATAATGTGTTTGTGTGTGATATAACTTAAAGTGTAACCGTAGTTTTTTCAACATGGGTCTTATTTTCCCATGTTTTTGGGTGTAAACGCTTGATAAGATCCTTTTTGTTTAGACAGAAACATCGCTGTATGTCACTACCAGACTCCATAGAGAAAAACAGGGATTTTACTGGGAGCTGCTGGAATACCACTGCCTCCATCTGTTAGTGTGTCTGTGTTACTGTGTGACCTTCTGTGGTGGAAGAAGTAATCAGATACTTTACTGAAGTAAAAGTACCACACAGTAACACAAATTAACCAACAGATCAAGGCTGCAACTCGTGTGTTCTGCTCTGTAAAATTATTATTAATTTTTTTCAATGGAGTCTGGTATGTAGAAATGTTTATAGGAAAGCAAGTTAATTATCCTTTAACTAATTCAAAAGATTTGCTTTGGCCATTTCATCATCTCTATCACGTGTATTGAATATTTCTCTGCTCATGTATGTGTTGAGAAACTGGTCACATACACTGCAGGTTACAGATAAGACTCGAGCAGTAAAAACGAACCGTTGCATGAGACTGAAAACTTCTGGAACAATCTCTGAGAAGTTCACATTTTGTTTTTAACTTCCTGGAACAGATTTTTTGTTGCTAGGCAGAAAGACGGGCCAAAATGTCTGATGACTTATCAGAAATCTGCAGCTCGACGAACAATATGTCAGGAAACACTGGAGCTGCTGGATCCTCAGTGATTTCAATGAGAGGGATTTAACAGCTAAATATATTTCACATTACGTCAGAGGACTGTATAACAGAGGAGAGGAGAAAGGATGTTTTCAGTTTATACCCAGGGTACATCTCCATATATCTCTACCAGACTCCATTGAGAAAATCAGCAATTTTACTTCACAGGACACAGGAGCTGCCTCCATCTGTTAGTGTGTTTGTGTTGTTGTGTGACTTTCAGTGGTGGAAGAAGTAATCAGATACTTTACTGAAGTAAAAGTACCACACAGTAACACAAACAAACAAAGTGAACAGTATCTCCGCAGCTCCTGTGTTAGCTCGGTAAAATCACAGTTTTTGTCAGTGGAGTCTAGTAGTGATATGTAGTGATGTTTCAGGTGATTACTCTTTAATAAAAAGCTGTGTCTCTGTAGGAATCCTATCCATAATGTTGTCAGACACTTAGAATAACAGTCTGAGGAGGCAGAGACACTCCCAAAATACATAGAACACATATTTCAAATATGAAAACAAAAACAAAAACTCAACTGATGAAGACTCTTCTTCAGGGTGTCTTTGTCTTTCTCACCTGCTTTTTCATGCTCTCGCTGTTCATTTGAGAATAACAGCTTTGCTCTGCACAATGTCACAGTTTTGCATTTGGTGTGAAAGCAGCTCGAACAATAAGTTTCCTGTATGACGGTAAATCGCTTGTTGATTTAGTTTCTGGCATTATAAATCGGTCGCCAACAGAAAACTCTCTCAATTACAGCAATCGACACATGAATAAGTCTGGAAATTAAACTAACACAAGAACAGGATCAGCCGAGCGTTTCAGTGAAAGCAGAGATGATTGAACTGTTTTGTAAATAATCATTTTCTGTTTCAACTCTGGAAAGTAACAGGACTGAGCCGACCGCTGCAGCTGCTTTCTGTCTGCAGCAGTCATCACTTTAATTTCCTTTTTAATCGCCGCTCATTGAAGACCTCTTCTTTGAGGTGACGACTCTCGCTCAGCACGTAAACCACCATGAAAACTTTATAATAGGCCATGGAGAAGACAAACACCAGCACTGGATTCATGTGCATTTATTTCTGTAAAGCAATGATGCAGAAAAAGTGAATGAAATGTAATAATCTACAAGGCCAAACAGGCCTGGATTGGTTTCTAAGCCAGAGTTTAACAGTACAAGACCAAACAGCCCTACTTTGGTTTCACCTTCAGGACCAAACAAATGTAGTTTTGTCTCTAATTTGGGTCCAAACAAGGGGTTAGTTTGTCTTTTATTGCAGGGACAAACCATACAAGACCAAGTATTGCTAGTTTGGTTACTTCTTCCTCTGCCTCAAAGGTTAGTTTATGTCCAAACAGGACCTGCACACATCTACTCCCAGTGTGGCTTTAGTATTTCACGGCCAGCGCCACTTCTTCAGGTCAGTCTGGACGCCACAGTGAGTCATTATTGGAAAGTTATGAGACTGCCCGAGACTAGCTGGTTAGCATGCTAACTTTAGTAGAAGAGAAGAAGTGACAGAACTAGAAGCAAACGACACTGTGAGCTGTGTGAGTTTCTTCTTTTTCTTTGTCCTCTCATGTTGGACTGAGGACAGACTGGACACTACAGTGCGTTGCTATCGGAAAGTGGTGAGACTAGCAGGGCTACCTGGTTAGCATGCTAACTTCAGTAGAAGAAAAGAAGTGATAGAAATAGAGGCAAAACATTGACATTGCTTTCCGCTGCTGGAGACAGCTCTTTGCGAGTAAAGGAATGAAGTTTGATACTGAATACTTGCTAATGCTAATGTTAGCTGTGTAGTGAAACGTATAAACTGGTGTGTTCACCCTTCAGCTTCACCTGAAGAAACCCATTTCTGGTCAAAAGGAACTGGAACAAAGACAGCAGCGTGCAGGTATTTTTTCATTCCCAGTTGTTAGCCAGCAGCTGTTAAGACTTTATGGATGTGCCTCCTGATGATCACCAAACCCTGCCAGACAAGAGATACTCATGAAAGTACACACTGTTATCCCCATGAGAGCGATTCATGGCACCAAGATTACAGAGAGAGGCAGTGTGATGAAGCCAGGACGAGGCTACGACAGCAGGTGGAAACAACACATCAAGCAAACCAGTTCATTTTATGGAGGCTAGGACCTTGATGCTCAACATGGTTCCACCACAGGACGAATCAGGAGTTGAGCCAGACTGCTCTGATCTGGTTTCCAGCTTTCCTTGCATCTAGACCACGTCAGGCTTCACTGAAAATCTGATCAGAGTTTAATATCCTCATTAACCAGGAAATGAACAGATGTAACAGATGTGATAAATACAAAGACCAGGACGTTTCAAAGGTTAGACCTATGTAGAACTCCTTCTACGGCAGGGTCAGAGGTCAGAGGCTGGATTTTGAACCAGGTCAGGCTTTGGTTCTAATGCTAATTGTTGTTTTGTTGGTGGTTTTCAGAGGTTTCCAGATGCTGTAAAACCACACACAGCTTATTGTTACACATGTCTGTATTTAAAAAGTTGTGACTGGTCTTGGCTGAAATGGATTCGAAAGAGAGCAGAAGACAAGAATTAAGATGGAGCGATAAAGAAATTACTTGTGGAAATTGGTTGTATCTTGAGTGTGCGTAGCAGCAGTATTTGGCAGGATGGAGGGATGACAATGAGGATGGATTGTGGGAACGGAGGGAGAGTTTTCAGGACGGACGAACGCCAGCTGTAACAGTGGAGTCAGTGCAGTGTCACACTAACCTTCTGTTCTCACTGCGACTGGACAGTAACTACAACAGGACCAGTGTTTCTTACAGTGTTAGATGTTTTCCATGGCTGTGAATCAGAGCTTCTACCAAAACTCTGTGGCAGAAATCCGACCTGTTAGTGCTGTTTTCTGTCTCTGATTGTCCATGTGCTTCAGACTGCAGCAGGAATTGGATCCTGCAGGTCCTGCAAGACCCACCAAGAAAAGGTGCAGGCACAGGATGTTTTATCTATTTACAGATGCCCCAATCTGACTTTTTCCACCCTGATATCGATTCCAGTACCTCACTGCTGTTTGTAAATTAGTGTCATGCTTGGTTTCGTCAGCTAAAAACCAAGAAAACAAAGGAAATGATTAACGAGACATGAGCGGACGCATCACCAAGCAGCTATCAATGGCTGAGAGGTGGAACAAGGATTGGTTTCTGTACATTTATAAGGCCATAATCAGAAAATTACCACCTTACATTGCAGTGATGCTATTCAAATTCAAAAACTGAAGTCCAACATGTCTGAAAGAGTGAACCTGTACGACCAAGACCAATTTGATGTGGAAGAACTTTACTGGTCTGCACAGGGTGCTGACCTTAACCCCATCATGGGCAACTGGAATACTAATCTTATCACCCTAACATCAGTGTTGGACCTCACTGATGGGACAAACCCCTTCTACATCCGGTGGTAACACTGAAGCCAGAGGAGTGGATTCTGTTAGAGCAGCACATTAACTGACTCTTATCTGTGTCTCCTCAGTGATCTCCTGGAGGATCTGGAGAGGAGTCCTCACGCTGCAGCCATTGCCGAGTGCTTCGTGGAAAGGGTGAGTACAGTACAGCTCTGTAAGTGTGTGTGTCTGTTTGTGTGTTAAAGGCTGTTAGCTGACAGGAAACACGACACTGTGAACAAACACTCTGTAAACTACCAGCAGAACTACAGCCTCCATTCACTCCATCAATCTGCAGCTGCTGTGGATCAAACCAACACCCAATGAATATATATTGACTGTGTGTGTGTTTGTATGTGGACTGTAGTGATATTGTCCTCACATGTTGCAGCACAGAAACAGGCAGAAAGTTTTCTGACCAGCTGACTGCAGACCTCAGGGCCATGACCAACTTCAACAACTACTCATCAGATCTCCATTAAAGTTACTTTAGATTCATTATTTTGGTTCCATCAGGTCAGAATTTCACAGTAACGATGAAAATCTACCCTCTAGATTAACTCTTCAGATGATGAACCATAGATTTTTAATGAATCTTCAGGACAGACTTTAGATTTTTAGCCCTTTAACTGCTAAGGCTCCAACTATGGAAGATGAAATTGAGCCTAGTCCACATGTACATAAGTCTTTTTTAAAAACATAGCCTCAGCGTGTTTTCAGTTGGTTAAAACCGACCTTTTCCAAAACTACCTCTAGGGTGAAGATGTTCAGAAAGTCTTTGGCTTTGATGTTGTTGTTGTTGTTGTGTTGTTGTGTGGCTATTATTGATTGATGCACCATTGTTGTTAACCTACCGGAACCAGTAGTAATGTTTTCTCAGGCTTCTGATTGGCCAACGTGGCTTTATGGTTGGGGTTATATCGCCACCTGTTGGTCAGCGTGCTCTTGACAGCATGTTTTCATGTGGATGGAGATTTTTTTCTAAGAATTAAGGAGGTAAACGCCCATTTCAAGGAATGCCTATATTGATTATTGAGCTCTCATGATAGTCATATTAGATTTTTGTTAATGCATCCTTACTTAAAATTATCACTGGCTCTGTCCTTTACTGCCTTATCTTTGATTGATGTTCAATTCTAGTGTCTTGCTAGGAAAATATTGAAATGACTTTTTACCTGGAAAAACATGCGGAGAATGTGGCAGCTGCAGTTCTTCAGCCCTGAAAACAGAGTTCAGGTGTCGGCCAGACATTAAAACATGTCCAGCTGACTACTTTCTTACTGCTTCAAGTCACTTTTTAGAACCTTATATCTATGACCTTTAACTGGATGAAGGATTTTAGTCATCAGACGTCTGGATCTTAAGTTATCAGAGACACAAGCTGAGCAAACAGCCCCTCCTGTCTGCCCAAGAGTGCCACAGAGAAACACAGATTTTTTTAACATGAACTTGCTTTATCCAGTGTTTTTACCTGTTTTAATCACCTGGTCTGTTTGTTTTGGAGAGGAGGAGACCTCTGACAATAATTCAGCTCCTGATAAAAACCTCCTGAGCGATGAACACTGAAGGAAATCAGCCCCTAACAGCCACCACCAGTCACAGCCTGCTGCATGTAGCCTGACAGCCAGAGCTCTGAGCATTAAAGTCCCAGTGAGCCCTCTTTTCTGCTGATTAATCTTATTGGTAACGACTGAAGGAGACTCTGAGGAGTTTATCCACATGTCGATCAGAGATTTTACTGAGGAAATTAAACTGAAACTGGAAACGTGGGTGGACCAGAACTGGATTTTGAAGAGTGAGAAGTGGAAATTAAAGCCTCGTAAAGCTCTAAGAAAAGTGAAATCCATCACTGCAAAGGATTTTTTTCATTTTTCTGTCAGTAAAAGAGAAACCTCAGAGCTTCAGGAGGTTTAATGTTTGTTGTTCAGACTGAACTTCCTGTCTATTTCAGAGCAGTGGACATTAGATTAAACTGTTAGGGTTATTTTAAGACCTGTGCAGTGCAGTGTAGTGTCCAACACAATGCTGTCTTTCTCTGTGACCTCCTGACTGACTCATGGACCAACAGGAAGTGATGGGAAAAATAAAATTAAAAGGTTGAAGGGAGGGAAGAGCAGTGGTGGGAGTCTTGAATCCTCTCATTTATACCTTTATCCAACCTTCAGGCGACTTTACCTACTATAAATCAAATTAAGTGGAAACATAGGGACGTGACACAGTATATAAGCTCAAGTTTAGGTTGTAGATCTAGAGGAAAGGTTGTGAGTCATGTCAGCATTAACTGGAACCCTGTGAGAAAGCCCCAGGGGGGATATTAGAGTGTTACACCGTGTGTCACAAATGAACGTCCTCTTGGATGGATTAGACTTGTAGATTCAGACGTGGGAAAAAGATGGAAGTTGGTTTAGTTCCTGGTGTTTTTATAGTTAAAGAGGAAAGAGAGGAATGTGACTCACGGCTGATTCCTCTGTTGTATAAATTATTTGGTTGAAGCTGTGGAGAAAAGACTGAAAAAAGACTTTTGAGGTGTTGGAGGAGGAGGAGAAGGAGGCGGACATGTTGGATTTAGCTTGATTCTGAGTTCCATTATTCACAGCCTCCACAGATTGTCAACACAGATATTAAACTTTAAATCATCCCACATGTTCCTGAGCTAATGTTGAAATATAATGTTATGTCTTTAATTTACATCTCCTGAGTGTTTATGTCTCATTCGTCCTCTAAATATTAACTTTGTTCTGTCTTTTCTTTAGAGTGAAGCCTTTGACATCTACACACTCTACTGTATGAACTACCCCAAGTAAGTACACAAACACTGACAATATGTCAAATGTCAAATGCTGCAAGAATGAGACCTAAAACCAGGAAGTCAGATAGCATGTTAGCATGTTAGAACTTCCTGTTCCCTCGTCCCAGAGTCAGTGTGTTTCTGGTTAAATGTCTGAAATAAGGTCTGTGGTTTTAACACAAGCTCAAGACATTTTCAGGTTTTGATTCTCCGACATAAAATGGGTCAGTAAATCCCCCACTCCTGATGTTTGAAGCTTTTCCGTGTCTTAAAAAAGGCGGTTGCTAACGAGTGTCTAAATGAGACTACAGAGGTTGTCGGGGACGTTAACATGAAAACCCATCTACTCACCAGTCCACCTTTACAGCCTCGTTGTGTTTCTACTCACGCTCTTTCAAACTCTCAGTAACTTTCTAAGAAGAAAGGCTTTTGTAGAAGAGCTCAGAGCTAAATGAAATGACCAGTTGGAAGCTTAGTGGTGGAGACGTTGACGTTCATAGTGACCGTAAGATGTAGCTTCTTACTTCTGGAGGTTGGATTTAGCTTCAAACATCAGAACAGTGGTGTTCATCTGTGAAGATTATCTGATCAACTAAACCTGAAGGATCAGAAACTTTAGCTGCTCACTGTTTATTTTCTGGAATAATCCAAAACACAATGAAAAAATCCCACTGGCTTTTTGTGGAGGGAACCAGGCAACTTCAGGGCTGGACTACAAAAACACATCATCACTGCAGGACTGTATTCTATTGTGAAAAAATTAAGGTCTGATTTCTGAAACAAAGGAAGTACCTCTGTTCTGATCAAGCAAAACAGAATGAAGACAGAGCTTTTCTTTTCACCATTAGCTAATGATAGCTCCTTCCAGACAGAGGAAACTGTGGAAACTCAGCCTAGCAAAAGAAAAAGTTGCTAACACTAACGCTAACCACCAGAAGCAAACAGATGATTCATTGTCAGTTTGATAAACACAAAAATATGTCATCTCTCCACCACTCTATAGCTTTGTTTCTTCTATTTCACATGGGATACTGTAAAGATAGGCAGATAGCAGAACTGACCAGATGTGGACATGCTAGCGTTAGCTACACACCAGGCTTCCCTTATCAGATATTAGGGTTACGGCTATGGTTGAAACCCAGTGTCTGCTCAGTCTGACCTAGATGGAACCTGGTCCCTGCTGTATTGTATTCATTTGATTGGTTGCCAGAAAAGAAGCTACAGTGAAAAGTTTCTGAAAAGTTTGGAGATGCTACAACTGTGCTCTGAAGAAAGACGCCAGGTGCAGCGATTTATGCTCTTTTCTCATTGGGAACAACTGCTGCTGTCGTTGTAATGAACACTGCAGCCTCTAGGGGGCCATGGCAGGACCTTACACTGTTAGAGTAATGTTCTTATTTGATGTTTTAAATGTAAGTTTGTTGAGTGATTTGAAACCTGCTGAGACCGAAGCTGCAAAACCTCAATAGCAAAGGCGTCAGCGAGTAACTGTACATTTTTCTTTAGTCTGTTCCCGATAAATAAACTCTCCTTGGACACGGAGAGAAGAGTGAGGGTGTTTGAGGCATCTGGTTTACGACAAGTAAATGTGTTTTAGTGGAAACATAAAGAGGAAGACGGAGGAGCGAGAGGTGGTGCTGAGAGGTCTGTTTTATGGAGCAGAAGAAGAGTTTGGAGCAGGAGCTGTATCTCATCCACACACATACAGATGTTTGGCTGGATGTCTAAAAGTGTGTGTATTACTGTGTGTTTCACATCTTAAACTGCTGTCACAAAACCAGAATTTTGGTTTTGATTCAAAGCCCTGAATGTTAGCAATAGATGCAGTTTGATTCTTGTCCCTGAAAACACAGTCAGATGTCAAACGATTAAAGAGGAACTCCACACATCAATGTGTGTTTCCAGGTGTTGGCTGTTGTGTAAAGTCTTTTGTGGGAAGTCTGATAAATGTCCTGATGTCTCTTGAATCAGCGTTGGTTTAAGAAAAACCTGGGGGTGTTGAGTTAGAAAGAAGTGAGTTTACCAGACCTCTCTAATCTCTGCTGCAGCCTCCAGGATACATTAGCTGCTCCTGGTTGCATTATAGGTAATACATGTCCCAGGTTTGGAGAAGAAGGAAGAAGAATGTGTGGAATAAAAAAGACGATATTGTCGCTTCTGCGGCTTAACTTTTTGAACCCACTGGAGGCAGGACACAGCGGTCAACAGGTCATGAGGTGTCTGAAAAAATTAGCTTAGAAAATTAGATTGAATTAAAAACTGTTTGTGGACAACAGAGGCTGAGTGAGTGGACTCAGCTGAGAATGAGTCAGACCAGTGAGGCAGATTGTGGAGGACCTGGTGGACGACTCAGTGATGGTCATTAAAAAAATCTTTTACACTTTGCCCGTATTGCAGATCAAGAGAAAGTAAAATATAGTTTGGTTTATACTTCTACGTAGAATCAAAGTAGAGTCTACGTCACTAAAACACTAGGTGGCAGTGGTTTCTGTGCCACTGTCGAGTTTTTTCATGTTGCTGTGTCGAAAAACATGGAGCTCTCTTGAGGTATTGATATTTTCAAAAAACAGTTGTACTGTTTTTGAAATACCACAAATACTACAACAAATACTGCCATAAATACTACCAGAAGTACCACATATACTGCTACAAATACTGCCAGGAGTACTACAGGTGCTGCCACAAATACTACTACTGTTACTATCACAAATACTGCCAGGAATGCCCAAAACACTACCACAAATGCTGGCAGGATGATCAGAAACACTTCAGTAGTTTAAGAAATACCTCCAGTACTGCCAGAAATACTACCAGGAAACTCAAGTAAAAATACCTCCTAATGTAACAGAAATACAACCGGTACTACCAGAAATGCCTAAACTAATACAAGAATTACCTCCAGTACTATCAGAAATACTTCAGATACTAACAAAGCTGTTTGATAAATACCTTTTATCGTGCTGTACAGATACACACTGGAGTTTCTGTCTGTTTTTCTTAGTCTTGTTCCCTCTGCCTTCGTGTTCGTAGTATCTGTGTGTTTGTCTTTTATTCTCTGTGGAGTTTGAGAGAATCTCTGCTAATCTCACACCATCTCCTCTCCATCGATCTGACAGACAGATGTTTGGCCTGACTGGATCACTGCCCATCTGACTGCATGTTAATACACTTAAATCACTGCATACATACACGGTGAAAACCTCCATCGACATCCATACATGCCTGTGTTTAAATCCCCTCAGTGTCAGGCAGGAGTCGACCCCTCCTTCACCTCACTCCACTCGCTGCTCTCTGCCTGTCGCCTCCTTAAAGCTCCATTAAACTCCAATAAAAATAAGTAGGTCAAATGCTTTCAGACCACCTAACCAAGAAACTCTCTGTCAGCCTGTCTCCAGTTTTCAGTGCTGCTTCGCTGCCTCTTCTACTGGATCCTGTCAGGCCTCTCAGCTCCAAACGCTGACTTATTCTGCTGCTGCATGTCACTGAAACGTTAAAACAATCCCAGGCAGCAAATTTATTTTTTCCCAGAGGGTGAACAACACACATGAATCGATATATAAAGTCTACGAAGTGCACAAAGGCCGTCACATCAGGTCAATCAGCCAGCAACAACCGCAGTTATCAGTGAATAACAAATAACCAAATAATCAGATCACAAAGAAAAGCAAATGATCATCAGATCAAACATGTACGGAGCAGCCAGGCCACACAAACACACTCCCGACAAATAAACTCAGACTGGTACAAGCGAAACAAACTGACGCAATGAACCAAAAATCAACCCCTTGTCTTGGGTGGTTTCTACCCATGAGGGTAGAAGAGGGTAAAGTTAACCCATTATTGCACTGGTGCTACAGTACATTTACCCACACTGGTTCAAATTTTAACCCACTAACTTTTACTGTAGGAAGGGACAGTAACTTTCTTCAGACCCCCATCGATGGTCATCTTTAACCAGCAGGTCCTCCACAAAGCTAGGTCTATTCTAGACTCAGATCAGTCCTTAACTTTGACTTTGAAACTAGTATTTTAGAGATTGTTTTGTTGTTTTTGCACCTTGTACTGGAGCTATTTTAGTATCTTTTGTACTGTGTTTGTTTGTACTTGTTTTTTATTGTCGTCACCTGACTGCAAGCCAAGCTTCCCATCTGGGAGAAATAAATGATTGAACCAAACAAGGTCTTAATTTAGATTTTGACACATGGTGCATTACAAGATCAGGATTAAACAATAATGGAGGACCCATCATAGTTGATACTATAGTTAAGTGGTGCAAGTTCCCAAGTAAATTTGCATGTATTGGAATTACCAGGAATTACATTGACATGCAGTGAATCTGGGTCTTTTGGGCCCCAAAGCAGTTGCCCTCTTTGCCCAGTTAGTAATCCAGCTTTAGCCCCTGTTTACACAATAAGTTTTTGGATGAAACCTGAATGTATAACTCAGTATGTACACTCACTGAGCGAGTGTACCCCTGAGAACAGATCATGTTCAATAGTCAGCAGCCCAGCAAGTTCAACTGTAGATCAGCTAAAAAGACTTAGAAGTCATCAAAAACCAGAGTTCATCTGATATCCACCCAGGAAACTTTGAAAATATCAAGAATCCTGAATGGATTTTGGTGTTTTTTATAGCGACAGCACTTCCTGCTCTGACTACGCTCTTGTCAAGCATTGAACAACTCAGCAAACAAATCTCACACTTTACTGTGGATGTCCAACCTCCATTGAAGGTGATTTAAGGGTCTGCAACCAGGATGTTTCTGATTGGAGAGTCTGTTTTGGTATTTGCAAATATACCGGACACATACATTCATTCAGTAGGTATGTGTGTTATTTCCAAATCAAAGCGCTGAGCATATTCACGGTGAGACAGTAATGTAATTACCAGAAGTGAAGACAGTTGGTCTCTGTCAGCGTCTGCTCTACATTTTTCCACTGTGATCCGCTGGGTCAGATTTGGAGGGAAATCTGCTGGATTGCAGGTTTGTGAACTCCAGTGCAGCCCCGCTGGGAACATGAGATGAGAGTCTTTGTTTGGTTAGTTATCCTCCATAAAAAGAGAAACATGCCAAATAACAAAATGGCTCCAAGAATGCAGCTTCTCTGCCATCTGAAATTGCCAAAAGCAGAACTAAAGTGCTTTAAAGAAATCTCTTTCTTTCACAAATATCATAACACTTTGTATCAGTGTAATGTATCATGAAATAGGCCGCTATTAAAATGACATTAACAGACGTGGATCTGATCTCTGTACGTAGATCCAGAGGGAGGACTGAGACAGATGCTGGGCTAATTTATGCTGCTAAGCTCCACTTGGATGTGAGTGCTGTTTGTAATGCTGTAAATTGATGAGCTGTAGAGCCAGAGGGGGCTTTGGAGGCTGGGTGGGGGTGACGTCTTTAAAGCCAAGACTTAACAGTGTAGGAAAATGTTCCAGCAACGGTCAAACTGATTGCACATGAAAGTGAAAGTATATCTCAGTAACAGTACAGGTTACTGAGTTTAGACTGGATTAGAGCCTGTTGGTGTGGAGACAGTTGTAGCTATCAGTGCGACCTGTTCATCCTCAGTCCTCTTCCTTCCACCTACACTGCAAAAATCTCCATCTTACCAACTTCTCGGAATCTCAGGATTGCCCTCCCCGCTTCTTTCCAAGATTCACACGATTGCATAGAGAGCGTAACGAGCTTGATCGTCAGGATGTCATGGGTCGTCCCTGGGTCATCACACGACAATCGGGCTGAAATCAAGTAGTCTGAACTGGGAATTAGTCCATTCATACAAGTCATCCAGCAAGTCCTCCAACCTGAATGACCATATACCTTCTGATACGACCCGTAGGAGCATCTGTTGAAATAGAGCCCAAATGCTAGCGGGCATACCAAACCCTCATCACCATGGTTACAATAATAAACAGTTAAGCTTTCACGGTTTGCCTAGGTCATGGTCAAAGATCATGGTTCAGGTGCAAAGAAGTTCTTCCTTAAGGGTAGAGGACCTTCATTGTCACGGTTTCAAACGGGAACCAAATGGTCCTCTGTTTTGTCGACCTATCCATGCACCCCAATGTCCTCCTAATTCAGACTTTGTTGCTCTTTATGCTGTGTCACCTGACTTCCTCCTTTGCTCCTGACATAATTAATACGCCCACAAGAGGTTACCAAACAATAAAATGTTAACTATAGGTCATAATAAGCTCCTGTACAGACAACATTATAGTACATACATTATAACTCTATACACTAACACACTATAAAGCAAGCAAAACTTAAAGGTAGACTGAAGAGGAAAGTAGAGAGTTGAAGAGGTTAATAGCGTTTTGAGTGGCTGTGCAGACTGGAGGCTGGTGTCATGTTACCTCTGATTGGTGGAGATGAATTCAGGCTCATGGGAGCAGCTGTAATTATCTTCAGTCTGTGAGAATATGGAGGCAGAGATGAAAACTGGCTTCAATCTGTGCATGTTAGGCCAGCGCCGATCATTTAAACATATCTGTTTAGAGAATGTACACAACATGAGGCGAAGAGAAAATAAATGGGCAGATTAACCTCTGCGTGTCTTTCATATGATGTTGGTGAGTTTCATTTTACAGGAAGTGTCGAGTGTTTTATTAAGGTCGAGGTACAATTTCTAGGGATGTCTTTGGTGTACATACATTTTTCATATCTGCCATATGCTTTAAATTCTTCATGTGGAGGGTAGTTTATCTGAGGCTGAACTCAGTTTCCTTCAGTCTGATTTCATCTGAGGCCTCAGCTTCCTTTCTCTAAGACGACAAAGTTTATAACATTAATATAAACACAAATGTTTTGCTCTCATTCACTGGAATTCTAGATAGATCTTTTAATGAACGTAAGTCTGGAAATGTTTTTGTGTAGGTCATCCAGGTCATGGTCGTCTTAAGTGTTCAAGTCGAAGGCAACTGGACTTCTTTTAGGTTCATTGAAGATATTTCACCTCTCATCTAAAAGGCTTCTTCAGTTCCTGCTAGTGCCCCCTAGAGGCTGCAGTGTTCATTACAGTCACAATATACTGTTTATAATACTGATACTTTTGATGTATCTACTGTATTGTTGGAGTGCCTTCGTTTGATTTTGGTACTCCTTCCCCTTGTGTCTCTGTCTGTATAAAGTGTTGGATGCACAGATTGGTCTAGTCTCTGTCCTCTCAAGGCAAGAAACCAAACCCAATGAAATGTGCACAAAATGTCATCACCCACTTATTCTAATAACATACCCTACGTACCTTTATAATGACCTGGCTGGAGGTCAAGACGTCTAGTCTAAACTGAGGTTACCAGCCATGTGTGAAAGGGATGTAGGACGGTGTTGAGAGTACTTCACTCAGTGTTTTCAAAACCGCTCTGATGTATTAATGTTACTTTCTAAGAATGTTTGATAAACCTGCAGATGAGCTGTGTTTTAGGGTTTGTTTCTGTTTGGGAAGCTTCAGATTCTCTGCTGAATTCATCAGCGATGTGTCTGTAGAAAATATCACTGCTGCTCCAAGTTCCTGGACGCCTTCCTGTGATTAATGTCTATCTTGAGGAAAAGAGCCTCATCTCTCCTCCCTAGCCCCATCGTTACCTTGACCTCCTTCCTCCTTATCCTCCTTTCTCCCCCTTCTTGTTCACTTCCCCCCTTTTTTTGCTGCTTTGCTATCTCGCCATTCTTGTCCAAGATTCTTTGGCTTCTCGATGTGATAAATGTTTGTCAGAGGACCCGACAGCTGAAGAGTCTCCTCTGTCCTCCGTCATCTTCTTTCACCACCTCCACCATCCCCCCTTTTTCCTCTCGTGTCGCTTCTTTCTCCTATCACCTTTCTCCACAACTTTTTGCCTTCCTCCTCAGCTCCTGTCCTTCAAATCTTTCTCAAAGGACTTAGAACAACCGTGGCGCTTCCCCTCTCCTCCATCATCTTCATATCTACATTATTCTTCTCCTCTATTGTCAGTTTCTTTCTTGTACTCTTTTCTATCCTTGTCCTCTTCGACTCCTCCCTGTCTTTATTCAAATTATGACAAATGTTCGTTTCTCCAGCCTCTTCAGTTCCTTTCTTTCTTCCCTAAACTTGTAATGAATGTCTGTCAAAGCTCCAAACAGCTGTGGAGTCCTTTCCCCTCCTCCTTCATCGTCCCTTCATAATCTCCTCCATCTGTCTTTTTCTTCCTCCATCATTTCTTCACCTCCTTTTCGATCTCTACCTTCCTTCGCGTCCTGATGAATATCTGTCAGTGGATTTCAGAGGCGAGGATTTCCCTCATCATCGTCTAGACCTCCTCCACGCTTGTGCCTTCCTTTGTCCACCATTATTAAATTTCACTCCCTCTGTCTTCATGTCGTGATAAATGCCTGTAATCTTACCTGGATATCCACCAGCCTTCCCCCAAGGCTGCTAGATCCTGATTCTGGTTCTGTTTATTGAGTTCTTATTGAATCCTGGATCAGATACGTGTCATATTGTTTGAGTGAGAAAAGAAACCATAATACGAAAGCTTCTATCTGTAACAGATTCAGGCCACTTTAAAGTGTCATTTGTCATAAATTACGAGGTATTTCATAATTTTGTTCTTTTGTTCTTTGACTTGGAGAAGAATTAACTGAGTTTGAAGCATTATTACTATGTCAAGGAACATTAAAAACAGTCAGACATAAAAGAAAATAACCATCTGTTAAAAAGAAATGTAAGGGGTTGCATGAAGATACAATGAAACGTGATCCAGAAGGCCTGGTTTGTGTAAGACAGGATTTAACAAATCATTAACACATTTCATTTGTCTTCATGATCGCAAGGTACGCAGTAAAAATGTGCAATTCAACTTACAAAGTAAAGGTGCTATATGTAAGTTTTGCTATTGCCAATTAGCTAATGCTGTTTGCTCACCAGTCTTGAGGAAACATCAAACTTTACTCCTTTACTCACCAAGAACTGCCCCCAGAGGAGGAAAGCAATGTTAATATTTTCCTCTAGTTCTGTCACTTCTTTTTTTCTACTGAAGTTAACATGCTAATCAACTAGCACCAGCCCATCCTGTCTAGTCTTGTGACAACACTTTGTGAAAACATGTCTCAGTAGTGTTCAGTTAGTCCAACATGAGTTGGTTTGCTTCTAGTTCTATCACCTAATTTCTTCTACGTAAGTTAGCATGCTAACCAGCTTGCCCTGCTAGTCTCACTACTTTTCGATAGCAACTCTTTGCAGCATCCAGTCTGTCCTCAGTCCGACATGATAGGATGAAGAAGTAGTACTGCCAGAAAGTTTATTCTAACCTTTTGTCTTGTAAACACAACAATGTCTGAGGCTCTTGGTAAGCTAATAGTTGCTAATGCTAACATTGGCTATGTACTGATACTGCAAAAACTTACATATAGGACCTTTAAAGGGAAGAAGAAGAAGAAACTGTTCAAAACAAAGTGTTTTACATGCTTGAACCAGTATTGAAATATTTCAACATTCAATCAGACAGTTAGAAATAATCGAACCGAACAGTAGAACCAGATGTTTGATTTAATTGGCAGGTGCAGTGCATTATTGAATGACACTGTATTGCATCATATCTGCAGCAGTAAAGTCCTGTTTGAACTCTGGTGGGTCAAATCATAAACAGGATGTTTATGTAAACAGAAGCTCAGTGAGAGAAAACTTTGAGGAATCAATCAGTCGAGTTCTGAAAGATGATGTAAAGAAGTTGTGCACTTAGGATAAAAGTTTAAGTTTTTTCAAGATTTGGGGACTAAACAACATAAGGACGTTGTTATGGAAACGTTACTGCTATTCTAATGTAATAATCTCTCTCCCTCCCCCCGCTTTCTCCCCCTCTCTCTCCTCCTCTACAGCTCGGTGGCAGTACTGAGGGAGTGCATGAAAAACGAAAGTCTGGTTCGTTTCTTCCAGGAGAGACAGACGACTCTGAACCATTCGTTACCTCTGGAGACGTACCTGCTCAAACCAGTGCAGAGGATCCTCAAATACCACCTGCTACTACAGGTGACCTGCAAATACTACCAATTACTACATGTAGTACCTCAAATACTATCTGCTACAGCAGGTTATATTACAAATACTACCAGAAACTATATGTAGCGCCTCAAATACTACATGTAACTCCTGAAATGCCACATAAAGTACAAAAATACCATCTTTCACTACAGGAAACACCTCAATACTAACAAATATTACATATATGAGCTGGAACACCCCCAGCTGCTACATGTAATACCTTTTGTGTTTGATGAAGTACCTCAGATACACCTGGTACTACAGATAATACCTCGAATACTACATGTATTCCATCAGGAGAACCAAACCCTGATCATTCCAGTCGATCATGAGTGACTGATGAGTTGTGGCATTGTGTTAAATATCCTGAGTCCTGTGAGGACTCACTGAAGCCGAGACGTTTCCCACAGGAAGCCGATGGATTCATAAAGCCCTGGTTTCCAGGCAACAAGTCTGTGTCCCGTTAGTAAACACAGCGTTTGGCGAAAATTTACTCAGCAATAAAGCTTTTCCTCCACGGAGCGAGATGCAGCCAGTGGAGGCAGAGGACAGCTGAGGACACAGACTCCTCAGTGTGTCGCCTCTTTGATTTTAAAGATGAACGGCGGCGGCAGCGTGTGTCCCACATGTGCATCACATCTGGGTTTTTCTTTTTTTTCCACTGTCGTCAGAGCCCAGGACCAATAAAACGAGGACAAGACCATGACATCATCATGTCAGATGGAGGACACTGAAACTTTCAAGTGAAAATTGTTAAAATTTGCAGAGTAAAGAGAAACATGTAACACTGAGGTTTTCCTGCAGCAACATTTTGTTGCCTAAACCAAACCACATGTAGGACTTTGTACGTCCGTCATCAAAGTCCATCCTCTCTCTACAACAAGCAGGAACATTTCCCACAAACGATTTCTACTACAGCCGATCTAAATTATTGCACAAAATGTGATAGAAAAACATCAAATGAAATAAAGATGCAGATAATACTTTCTAAAAGTTTTCTCTGCACAAATGACATCTCAAATACCACATGTAGTACTTTAACTATGGGAAATTTAGTAAAGGTAAATCAATCAATCAATCAATCAATCAATCAATCAGAATCCTTTATTAATCCCTTGCGGGAAATTGTTGAAATGCCTGTAATGCAGGTAACTCCTAAAATACTTCATGTTGCACCAAGTACTACATTAGGTACCTCAAATACCATCTTTGACTTCTACAATACTAACAGAAACTACATATAGAATCTCAAATACCACATGCTCCTAGGGGCAATACTGCAAATACTACCACAAACTACATGTATTACCTCAAATACTACATGTAATACCTCAGATACCACAGCTACAGGTGGCACCTCAAATACTCCATGTAGTGGTTCAAATACAACCGTAACAGTTAACTCTTGAAATACTACATAAATTGCTTAAAAATACCACTTGCCACTGCAGTAAATACCTCAGACATCCCCAGCTGCTACAGGTATTACCTTAAGCGTTACATGAATTACCTCAAATACACCTGGTACTACAGTTACCACCTCATATACTACATGTGATACTTCAAATACCAATTCCTACAACAGAAATCACCTTAAATACTACATAAATTACTTCAAATACCTCCTACCACTACAGGTAATACCTCAAATATTACCAAATGCTACATGTAGTACTTATAAAGTAGCACATAGCACCTGGTACTGCATGTTTACTCCTCAAAATCTATATGTAGACTTTAAAATACCACCTACAGGTACAGGTGGCACCTCAAATACTTCATATAGTTGTTCAAATACAACCCTAAAACCACAGGTAACTCCTGAAATACTACATAAATTACTTCAAATGGCAAGCCCGAACACCCCCGACTACTAGTTTCTTGCCATGAGCGGTTGGTGGTCACCAAGAGCTTCAGCGATACTTCTTCAGGGCAGACTGGACGATAGTGAGTCACTATCGAAAAGTATCGAGACTAGCAGGGCTATCTGGTTAGCATGCTAACATCAGTAGAGGAAGTGATAGAACTGGAAGAAACAGCTGTTGGTGAGTAAAGGAATGAAGTTTGATGTTTCTTCTAGACTTGCAAGCTAACAGCTGTTAATGCTAATGTTAGCTACGTAGCGATAGCAAAAACTTACATATAGCATGTTTAAGCTAACTTATTGAATGCAGATATTCAGTAGTAGATAGTCAGTAGATTTGGACATCTCTTCTTTTGGCAGGGCCCTGTCTTTAAGGCCCCCAGGCCTTTGTCTGACACGATAAAACTTTATTTATAACACCTTCTTTAACAAATTCCAGCTGTCATTTGAATCATCAGTCACAACCTTTACAAATGTCTTACCACGAACATCTGAGGACATTCAGCTGACGGTCTCATCCATAACGCAGACAACACACACACACACACACACACACACACTAATGCACTAACACACTAACACACTAACACACTAACACAAAGACACACAGCAGCTTTTCCCAATAAACTTGTGGAGTTTCTTCACTGGTTCCAGTCCAAGCCCACCTCTGAGAGAAGAGATGGATGATGAAACTGAGAGAAACTAACGTGCACACACACACACACACACACACACACACACACACACACACACACACACACACATATATATACACACACACACACAGAGTCTCTTAAAGCCTGGTCTTTGTTCTCTGATGTTTGCCTTGTATTATTTGGTGTTGTTGCTGCTCTGTCTACAGTGGCCAGTTTAAACACTGGTCAAACATATGTTTGGATCTGTGCTGGGATTTTCCCATAATCCTCGGCTGGTCCCGCTTCAATCATTCCTGTGATGAACTGCTGTGTCAGCCAGTGAGCTGCTGATTGTTTTGTCCTGTTTTTATTCTCCTTTGTGTTCATTAAAACAAACGTTTGTACACTGTAAATGCTCCCATGTGTTGGGAATAAATTCGGCTCGTTGTCTTTCAGATGAACACCTGTTTAACATGTCGGTCTTCTCACAGGAACTTTCCAAGCACTTCGACAAGAGCGCCCCAGGATATGAGGTGGTCGAGGACGCCATCATCACCATGACTGCGGTCGCCTGGTACATTAACGACATGAAGAGGAAACAGGAACATGCCGTACGGCTGCAGGTAAACACGCATGTTCTGTGTATGGCTGTTAACACCTGAAAAAAGCAGCAATTAGTGCAGTTTTCCAGCTTTTTGCAGCTCAAAGTTAAAAGAATTTTTTTTGGTCCAAGGGTCTGACTTGCTTGGTCTGATTGGACACAGGTGAGGTGATACAGGAAGTAAAGAATACTGAGTCCAGAACTCTGAAGAGTTGAAGAACTGGATGTTTTGGCTTCTTGGAGACATAAATGACATAAATGTACTATTTGCAAAGTCCCCTTCTTCCTAATTGCCTTATTGCTCAAAGGTATACATGTATCATCAGTGAGGCAGGAAAGAAAAAGACGTCTCCACAATGGAGTGAAAGGGGATAGGAGCTATAGAGCTCTGCAGGGATGATGCGTTTCTGTAGTCCAACCCTGAAGTTAGCATCACCCTGGTTCCTGGGATTTTTTCATTGGATTTTGGATTATTCCAGAAAATAAACTACGATGGAATATGTCAAACTACCCCAAAGATTTTGACATGTTATAGTTCATGAATCCTTTTACCTGTACTGTGTTAAAGCTAAAAACAAGGCTTTGAGGTTTCCCAGGACGATCGGACTGAGCTTTTCCTCCTCAGCCCTGTGCAGAGAGACGGGTGGTTGGAGGTCGGCTCGGTGACCTTTAGGTGTCAAACTCTGCATTCCTTAGCTTCCTCCAACACGTGTTCACTTCATGTTCATGTTCATAACGTGTTCCTTGACACGTGTGACGTGTTCGGCAGCCGTTACAGACCTGACCATGTGTCCTCTGTCCTCTCATCTCCAGCTTCGTTTTAACACCTCTCCTGTCATTTTTGCTCTGGTCTTTGTTCTCTAATGTCGGTGACTGTTTTGCCTTTAATTAAGTTTCTCAAGACATTTGTTTCTCACTCTGTGTTTGTCTTGTGTTTGTTTGTTGTGTTAGTTATTTCAGTTAAATTCATATCAGTGACTGTGACTTTATTCAGAGTCAACAGCACGTTTTCTGCCAGTGTTTCTTCATGTTCGCTCAGGCTGAGCACCTGAATCAAGCAGTGTACCTCTCCTTTAATGACATTAAGGCATAAAATAGTATTTCTCAGCTCTCTTTCTTTGAGGATCGCCAAAAGGAAAAGCAAAGAGTGAGTGTAAATGTTCAGAAATTGGAAGATGATGTATTTAGAGAGGAGGAATATTCACCTGAAATGGATTAGACTCTTTGAATACAGGTGCAACAAACAGATTCCCAGAGACACATCTTTATGGTCTACCATAAGCCTCTCAGTGAATAAGTTCCACCTGGTGACATGTTAAAATGTGAAAGCAATAAAAGAGCAGCTGTATGGATTAAACAAGTTAGCTATGAGGTGGGAAAGTCAAAGTTCAGACAGCTGTAGTGTTTTGGAAGCACTGACGAAAAGTAAAACTCCTGTTCTCAGCAGTTTGGTGCCTTAAATTCAGGAAACACTGAGAAAAAAACAGGAAGAATTTTTATGAAAAATAAAACAAACCCTTAAACCATCTGATCCCCGCTCCATCTGTGCTGCATGGTTTGAATGTCTCACTCCTCCAGTTCCAGCTGCTGAGAGGTCAGAGGTCAACACATGTGCTTTTCCTGCTCTGTGAACCCATCAGAGGTTAAAGTTGAAACTTCTGAAACTGAGGTCAGCTGAACTGCTAAACTATTCACAAACACACTCTGAGTTTTCTGAATCTTATTCACTGAGAGGCTGAGGGCAGACCCAAATGACGTATCATGTGAATCTATCGACTCGCATGTCGACAGGGTAGGGCAGCGACTCTCAGGACCACCTCCAAGAGGTTAAATACCTGGAACTCCCCAGCCAGCCTCTAGAACTGAAGAAGCCTTTCGAATGAGAGGTGAAATAAATCTAAATGAAGTCGGACACAGGACGATAAGAGGAGCTGCTTTTTGCTCAGCTTGTTTCCCTAAGTTGTTGAGATCCAGACATCTGATGACAAAAATCCTTCATCTGGTTTAAGATTATAGTTATAACATCATAAAAAGTGACTTGAAACAGTAAGAAAGTAGTCGGCTGAAAATGACAGACAGCGCTCATGGAAAACCCTGCCAAGACTTCTAACTCATTTGTTTTGAGTTCAACTTCAGGATTTCCTAACCTAAGATAAGACAGGATTCCTTCATGTCTTCATATCCTAACTTAAGATTTAAGACAGGAGGTTTCTGTGATTCGGCCTCAGAAAGATGCTGAGGCAGCTGAGACTGAACTGTGGGAAGATATTGAGCCAGAAAACTGTTGTCGAACTTCTCAGTAAATCAGCAAACCATGATGATGATGATGATGTGGTGAGCAGAATATGAATTTGGCATTAGATTTATTTTGTTTTGTTCTCGTGGGTTTTGGTATTTACATATTTAAACCCTAAACAGTCAGATTATAATTTTTAAAATCACAGTTATGTCCGTACATGACTCGTGTGAATGTCCTGGACCGCCACCGCTTGTTTGTTCATAAAAGCAAATATGAGAAAATTGGTAAATGTGGAAAGTTTAATCACTTGAATGTGCCACATAAGAATCAATCTGGGTTTTGTACCAGAGTCCATGTGGAGCCACGATGACTAGAACTCTTTGATTCCTTCAAATTAAAAGTCTCACAATAATAAAAAAACCCAGAATTCGTAAACAGTTCTGTTAGTTCTGCGTACAAGTCTACATTTGATAAGAAGAGCTATCTTCAGGGTGTACTAGACAAACAGAACAGAGTATTGTAATCCAGTTGCATCTGTGGATTACAAATATGGAAGACAAAAGAAGAACTGTATGAAATAAAGAACCTTATTTTTTTATTTCTGTCCATTTCTTGCATCGATGAGGACCTTTTAGAGAATTTGTTCCAGCACCTTCTCTATGATAAACCTCTGACCTTTGGCCTCCTCTTCCTCACAGGAGATCGAGTCGTTGCTGGTGAACTGGACCGGGCCAGACCTCAGCGGGTTTGGAGAGCTGGTGCTGGAGGGTTCCTTCAAGGTGCACAGGGTGAAGAAGGAGAGAGCATTCTTCCTGTTTGACAAGATGCTGCTGATTGCCAAGAAGAGGCTGGAGCAGTTCGTCTACAGCACGCATATATTCGTAAGTTTGTCAACCAGTTTTTCTTCTCATAATCACAAACACCCAACCTTAAAGAGCCACTACATCCTCTCATGTTTGTCTTTATGTTTCTGCTGCAGTGTTGTAACCTGCTGCTCATTGAGACGCTGAAGGATCCGCTGTGTTTCAAAGTGTCCGACCAGACGATTCCCAAACAGCAGCACATCGTCCAGGTGAGTGTTTTAGTCGGGTTACCTGAATCTACGTTCAATCGTCTGAGGTCATATTAGAGTCCTTTGAGAGTCATCAAAAGCTGATTAACCTGCAACCAGGAAAAAAATGTCATATCTGTCAATATTCACTGGTTGCAGCTTCTTCAGTGTGAAGATTCTGTTTTTCCTTGTTTTATATCATTATAAATGTAATATATTTGGTTGTAATGGATATTTATCAGTATGTTCTGACATTTTATAGTATAAATTATTAATCAGTGAGTCCGTAGTTGCAGGTTTGGTGGTTATTTGGGGGCCACCAGCACAGAAACATTAACAAACAATGCATATTTCTAAATGGAAAGGACACAGTTACAGCCAGATTACACTGTCTACTGTGTACACTAACACCTGTGCTCCTTCTATCATTAATAAAACCTCACTGTGACCCCATGCAGACAAAGAACCAGGAGGAGAAGAGACTGTGGGTGCACTACCTCAAGAGACTGATCGTAGAAAACCATCCTGCTTCACTCCCACAGAAGGTAGGGGAGGCATAAGAGAAGTAGTATTACTGTAGTACAAACAGCAGAAATAGTAGAAGCAGCAGGGACTGTACTAGTCATAATGAGAGTACAGTAGATGTAGCATCAGTAGTCTGGTCTTTGCTGCCACCTGCTGGTGGATCCATGGAGACTGGATCCATTAATAGAGGGAAGACTTGAAGTCCTGAGCACTGCTTTATAATCAGTTAGGAGGGAATACTTCAAACCCTTAAAAGAAAGAATCACATGCACTCATATTTTCCTGAGATTCATTTCAAGACAAACTTTTTGGTTTAGAATATTTTTCATTCTTACGTTTGTTTCTCTGAATAATACCGTTTGTTCCTTGTGAAAATCTGTCTGTAAATCAGATGTGAAGAATCTCTGAACCCTGCAGAGCTGCAGCAGATTCACCAGAGCAGGTTTAAAAGGCAACTTTAAAGTTAAATTCTACAAAAAACCTTTTTGCTTTAATGGTGAGAGGAGCAACGTCCTTTAACATTGCTCCTGATGACGTGAAAATTCACTTTAATTAACCAAATCCTGGTTGATTCAGCAACAAACTTCTACTCATGTCTAATTTTTTGCAGCTACAGTGCCACTAAATGTTTATTGTATAGTCTCACATAAAGTAATAAATAACTAAAGTCTCCTTTATCAGAACTGTTAAAGCTAAACAAACATGGACAGCGAGTACTGATCAACAGCACCTCCTGCTGTTGTAAATGTTAACTTACATAAACCTCTATAAATGTTTCAGTGTTCAGGACTTCAAACCTTGACCCTAAGTGACATCAGTTTCCCAAACAGACAGTCACTGTGAGGATATCTATTTTGAAACCACACATTTATCTTGTCAAATACAACCAAAGTTTAACTGTTGGAAGAAAATTTTCACTGAGCCAAATCTCGACCTTTCCTTCCAGGCAAGACAGGTCCTCGGAGACAACTTCTGTCAATGTGAGATCACACAAACACACAATTATTCTTTTAACATCTCTTCTCATGAGCATTTTTAATGTTTATTCATAAATAAATCAACTGTGAATGACAGGGTGACATCACTTCCTGTGTTTCAGCTCCTCAGTTCGACCATGAAAACCTGAAGAAGTCGTCCGCCTCGCCACGGCTGGACGACATCCACGGCTATCACAGAGGCAGACGCCAATCAGGTCAGGGTTAGTGGTCGTTTTCTTCGTGCTGCATTCATATTTGATTGGACTGAGGGTTGAACTGATTATTGATTATGGTCATCTTTCTTTAAATATCTGAAAATGAACTGAGGGTCTCTCCGCTCTGTTTGTCCCACCAGAGCCTCCAGAGCTGCTGATGTACACACCTGAGAAATCCAGGAAGAGTCTGCCACTACTGCTGGAGGGAAACCTACCGTACAGACGCACCAGGAGACAGTCAGGTAGATAGAGACACCTGGAGATAATCAGGTGGACAGAGACGCCCGATGACTCACAGAAACTAGATAACCTGTACATGGTGTGTGAACGGAGAGGACACCTGTTCCCATGACTGAGGACCAATGGGTTGCCCCACAGGTTGATTTCTGTGCTGAAACCTCACCCAGTTTCCTGTAGCAACAGCTTACCAAGTTCACGTCCTATGATGAGATACAGTGATACTGAGTACTAACAAAATTAATTTAGCTCTATGACAGGATGACGTGACACCATTTTGTTACAACATCAGCTCAAAATGCTAAAATCCTGAGCCAACAGGTCTTAAAGAAGTCTTTGTTTCTCTTCCAGCTCCAGCTAAAGACATCGAAGCAGCATTTCATCCCAACGGTGAGAACGTTTCTGAGTCAACTTCACATTTTGATACTCATGAGGTGGTTTCTATTGAAATCTTTAACATTCACAAGATTTTTGGGATCAATAGGACCTGATTAGTATAAAAACCAAACCATGTCTTTGAAGAGGAAATAGTTTTTGACAAAAAAGGAAGTCGGCATCTGGGGACAATGGGTTTATTTTACTGTATAACAAAGTAAAGTCATCAGTGTTTAAAACTGTTTATTTCAGCACCTAAACTGCAAACAATGCAGCACATCTGAAAGCCTAATGATTCGTCAGTGTTTTGTAACTCAAATGTTACTGAGCAGAAAAGAACATGTTTCAACCATAAACTCTGATTCTCTGATATTTTTATCTGGATCTCGGCTATAGAATGTGACAGAGATTGACACCATCTTGTTTTTACACTGTTGAGTGCATCATGATTTTGTTAATACTAGACTGCACAAAAAAGTGTCAGCTAACAAGGAAAACCATAAGAAAGTTATACTTTCTTACTGTTTTGCTGCAGCAAACAAAAAACATAATGTCACTGTATGAGGACACAGGGTCTCAGGAGTTTAATCTGCTGGTTTGTTACATAACATTTTGGTCTCTTTGTTCTTTGGGGGCAAAGATCAGCAGAACAGGCTGAACTGATCAAATAAGCGAATATTTTGCAATGGCTTATTTTTGTTGTGGTGTGGTTGCCAAGTGATTTAGTGCCTGTCAAACAATAATTACGCATTGCTAACATCTCTGTCTCTCTGCCTCTAAATCTCTCCACCTGTCACTCTTCTTCTCGTCACCCTCTGCTGACTTTCCCACCATCCGGGAATCCCGCAGCTTTGAAGGTAAGACAATGTTTTGGCACTTTCATGTTCTGCCAAATCCTTATTTGCCACCACCTGTCCATCCCACACTTACCTCTTCATCCATGTCAAAAGCTGATTGTATTTATCTGCTGGATTAAATACTATTTTTGTGTGTATCTGACTGAAAACTAATCATTAATTCAATAATCCATCCGATTCTTTTTGTGATTAAACAAAAAATAAAGAAACAAAAAAGTATTTTATAACAGTCAGCATTAAACTAACATATCAAGTATTGTCACTCCACAATCGCTGCTGGGCTGAGCTTGTTGTACGTTAACGGGGAGTGTAAACATGAAAAATGAATGTATTTACACATCCTGTATTCACGAGTTGGTCGACTGTAATAATAGATAAGTAAATAAAGTAAAACAAAACATGAAAAACAATTGAAGTGAGTTAAAAAAGAACCAAAACTTACTTATGTTGTGTTGTTGTTTTGCAGCAGGCAGGAAGTGAAGGTGAGCTGTGTCAGGCAGACAGTCTGGGTTCAGCCGGCAGCAGCAGCACGCTCGCATCCTCCGTCATCGAGGTGGAGGCTGAACGGGCTGAACTGGGCCTGACGCCACAGCTACGACCCAACCAGGAGGAAGAGGTATTTCTGACGTGACTTCTACTTGACCTGAAAGATATTAAATGACTCTTCTTTTGCAGGACCAGTAGTAGTCAATTTTATTTCTTGTGTTATCATCTGTTTAGGAGGATGAAGAGGAGTTGATCCCACTTAGCCCTCCTCCCACTCTGTCCATCACCGAGGAGATCCTGGAGTTCATCAACCAGAGCAGAGCCAGGGAGGGTCTCACCTCCATTCGTACTGATTCAACGGTTCGAATACACTCTAATCTATATGTAACATAAAAGACTTGAATATATCATCAACCAAAACCATTAGGTTTCATCAGCTAGGGACCATGATTTCGACAGTAATAGGCTGCTGCCGGAATGAGTGCTAAAACCAGCAAGTCAGTTAGCATGTTAGCGCTTCCTGTTCCCTCGTCCCAGAGTCAGTGTGTTTCTGGTTAAATGTCTGAAATAAGGTCTGTGGTTTTAACACAAGCTCAAGACATTTTCAGGTTTTATTCTCCGACATAAAATGGGTCAGTAAATCCCCCACTCCTGATGTTTGAAGCTTTTACGTGTCTTAAAAAAGGCGGTTGCTAACGAGTGTCTAAATGAGACTACAGAGGTTGTCGGGGACGTTAACATGAAAACCCATCTACTCACCAGTCCACCTTTACAGCCTCGTTGTGTTTCTACTCACGCTCTTTCAAACTCTCACTAACTTTCTAAGAAGAAAGGCTTTTGTAGAAGAGCTCAGAGCTAAATGAAATGACCAGTTGGAAGCTTAGTGGTGGAGACGTTGACGTCATGTGACCGTGGTGTAGTTGGTTTATAGCCTAACATTAGCTTCTTACTTCTGGAGATTGGATTAGGCTTCAAACATCAGAACAGTGGTGTTCATCTGTGAAGATGATCTGATCAACTAAACCTGAAGGATCAGAAACTTTAGCTGCTCACTGTTTATTTTCTGGAATAATCCAAAACACAATGAAAAAATCCCATTGGCTTTTTGTGGAGGAACCAGGCTGATGCTAACTTGAACTACAAAATACCTCATCCCTGCACCACTCTATTTTCAAGATACCTTTGTCTAAGCTTAAGTGTTGGATAGACCAACAAACCGATCAACATCTTTAGACTAAATACTGTTGTTTTACTTTTCCTCCAGGAACAAGTCCTGGATCAGCCCAAAGACAGTCAGCCTCCACCTAACCAGACCAACTTCACCTGCCCGCTACCCCCAGTCGCTTGCCCCTCCAGCCCAGAACAAATACCCACAATGCACCAGGAGCAGGAAAGAGCGGAGATGGAGGATGACAGCACCCTCCAAAGTCAGACTGGTGGCACTGGCAAGGAAAATGGACTTGAAAATGACACAAGAGTAAATGAAGTCAAAGAAATTTCAGATGCAACAAGTCAAGTGGAAAAGAGGGTGGAAGCAGGTGGAGAAACACAAGGAGAGAGGGTAGTAAATGAGAAAGAGGAGAAAAAAACAAGGGATGAAGGAGAGGTGTTGAGCGTCATCCCTGCTCCAAACTCAGATCTTCATCACAATTTCCCAGCAGAGGAAGAAAGAGAGAACATCAGCAGTTGTAATTTACCCAGGGAAGAGATGAACGCAGAGGCCACCACTCCCTCTCCAAATCCAGATCTCCCTCATCACCCCATCCAGAGACGACATCCACCCACAAGAGGCTCCCACCTCACCAAACGTGACAAGAAAATTATCGAAAAGATCAGGAGTTATTACGAGGCGGCTGCTGAGGCCGAAGAGGATGAGGCAGAGGAGGAAGATGAAGAGGGAGAAGGAGGGGCATCAAGAAGGCGAAACAGTTTCTCACAGATCCCATCCGGCTTGGTGAAGGAGTCTGTGTCACGCTTTGATGTCAGCGGCCACCAGGGGGAGACAGAGACCGGGCAATGCAAGTATGAAGCCAGTGAATCAATCCATAGAGAGACTGAACGAGAGACAGAGCCCTCTTCCCTGATCTCTTCCCCAACTTCACTCTCAGCAGATCCAGAAAATGATAGACAAGCAGATGAACCAATCAGCTCCCAGGATATTGATGCACAAGGTCTAATCAAGACACCAAACTCTTCAGTGATGCAGGACAAGGAGACCCCAGACCAAGTGGGTCTGAATCTGCAGTCGAACCAAAACAAACCTGTTGGAGAAGAGTCTGAGATAAAGGACAAAAATGGAAAGGTCTGCAAAGGACCATTGGAGGAAGAACTGGAGGAAAGGCAGGAGGGTAAGACAGGTGTTGTGACTGCTGGGGAGCAAGGAGACAGCCCACCTGTTACCAAACATCTCAGGTGCAGAGATGAAACAACCAAAACCAGTGCTGGAAACCAAGCTGTTATGAATGGTTATGAACTTAACCAAGCAGCCCTAGCAGAACCAAAGGGAAGCCACAAACAACCCTCTTCACCTCTGTCACTTACACAACAATGTCAAAAAACTGAGGCCAAAACTCAGTCCACTTGGACCAGAACCAAACAGAGGGACTTGGCCAAGACCATCGGGAACCTTGAGGGTCTTCCCAGTCAGATAAAAGTAGGTCGATGGTCCCGCCACTCCAGGATTGTCACTGCCAACCGGGCCTTGTTTGAGGGCATGGGGTCAGACGTAGCCGGTATTGGGTTATTTGAATCCAGCCCTGTGGTGGACCCGATGTTGATGGAGAACTCAGAGCGTATTCTGAGCAAGGTCCAAACACTGGCCAGGATGTACAGTGCCAAAGCCAGCATCATGAAGGTCCCACTACATCAGAAACGGGTCCAGTGCTGTACGAAACCAATCGTGGGGCTCAGGTAGACTCTCTGGACACTCAACTCAGACCCAAACTAAAAGCCAGACACTGATTCAGACTCAAAAACAGCCCCCGGCTAAACAGTGGCAGCAAAAACAATCCGAAACGGAAGTTAATCAGTTGGATAATAATCGGATAAACACAGAAGCCAAAAGTGCAACCCTAAGTTACTCTGAGACCAAAGTTCAGAGCCAAGCCATAACACAAACCAGGCAGCAATTGCAGGTCCAAAATAAAACCCAGATCTGGAGTCACACACAGATGCATCACCAAAACCAGAACAAGAACCAGACCACGACCTGGGAAGACAAGAGGATCCAGGACGAGAGGATAAAGAGAGCAGAGAGCTTGACAAATGGTAGGTTGATTTAGGGTTTCTGTTGTAATTTGATTCTGGACCAAAGTCTTGGGCTGGCTAACATTATAATCCATTACTGAAGAACTGATTTCTTGTTGTTCTCTTCCAGACTTCCAGGGGACCATAACAACCGCCTGTGAGCCTCTGCTGTTTGGTCATGTGTTTGTCAGAGAACAGCTGTCCTCAGCCTGTCACCACCAGACGAATGAATTCACTCTTTCCAGGCCCAGGGACTTCATCTCTGCTTTGACCAAAGACAGAGACTCCAGTGTGGTCTGTAGATCAAGTGACAACTCCCAGACTTCCACCACCCCTGGCGAAAACCCATCGGCTTCACTCAGAGATCAGTCGTTCGGTCAGATTCAGGCCAACAGCTACAACCCAGAGTACGCATCCAAACATTACCCCAGTGCACAACCTGAAGATCAGAACTCTAGTTTATGCTGCTCTGCCACTAACAACCCCATCACTTCAAACATGAACTTGGACTGTAGAGCCACTGAGTTCAGGAACCTCTCCTCTACCTCTTCATCTGGGAGAGGAGAAGCCCTGAATCAAAACAGAGAGGTTTACACAGATACCAAAGAACCAGAGAAAAGAGAAGGGTGAGTGGATAATATTTACAGACATGGGTGGTAAGTTGTAAGTAAAGGAAGGTGTAGAAATGGCTGCTGTGGTGGGAGTTAAGGTGATCAACTACGATTGTGGCTTGTGAAGGTGCCACGAGGAAATAATGCAACAACAGCTGGACTGAGAACGTACTGTGACTCTCTCCTACACTGAAATGGCCTGTATTTAATTTAATAGAAATATAAAGGTGAAGATTTGGAGAGCTTAATGGTAAAAGGATGTCTTCAGTTGCAGTTCCTCTAATAGCCACTAGATGCTGATTCCAAAAAAGGACTTTGTAAATAAAAGGTTAAGGTCTGTTTAACTAATTTCACCTCTCCCAGTTCATTTCTTAGTAAGAATTTTGAAAAATTCAGTTTAATAAAAAAAGGTATAAAGTTTTACTTTTTTGCTGCTGAAATCTGCGTTTAATTCCTTCAGTACATGACAAATCCTTCAACAACATCCCAAGCAATTTAATACCCAGTAAACATTAATCAAAATGTCTGTGGATCTAAATAAACGTGTGTTAATGGTGGTTGAAAACAAGCTGGTAGCAACTGCAAAAAAAAATGCATCCTTTTTGTGTGAAAATGCCAGCAGGATTTGACATGCTTTGGCAGGTAGAGTATTCAATGAGCCGGAAGTTATTTTTTATTAGTTGTGTGTTATGTCTGTTTGTGTGTTGTGTCTCTGTCATCACATCTTTTAATTTTGACTTGTTTGATTCTCCTCCTGGGTGTCTGCAGGTCAGAGCCAAGTGCTGGACCTCCTATTTACTCAGCCGGCGAAGAATCAGCATCGGTAAACGTCATTGTCCAGCCAGCAGACAAACACAGACATTTGGAGAACAAAGACATGCAGAGTGTTCGTGCAGAGCCTGAATATTCACTTTGCACAGAAACCATGGATGGAGAGGCTTCCCCAGAAGAGCTGGTGCTGATTGTAGCATGTACTCAGAGCCAGTCTCCAACAGAGTACCACAGTCCCATGGTGCCTCACCCAGGGGAGCAGGCCCACCTGGAGGAGGGAGTCTCCAGAGAGCCAAATAAAGAGGAGCCCCAAAGCGATCAGATTAATTTAAGTGAGACAAAGTGTGATTCAGACAATTCTTCATCACAAACCAGGATGTTTCTACAAGGTTCTGCAGTGATCTTTTCAGAGGAGGCACCTTACCTTAAATCCTCAAGAGAGCAGGTTATTCAAGCACCCCTGAGTCCGCCTTTGCACTTGACCTTTGACACCTCTCAGGTTTCTAGCCATGCAATTTCAGAAACCCTGGATGATCACAAAGCAAGAGAAGGGGCAGCACTCAGTCCATGGTCATCAGAACCAAATCCCACCCAACAATGCTCTCCATCAGTGCAGTCTGTAGACTGTCTGCCAACATTCACCAGCCAGAGGCCACCAGACCTACCCTCTACTATGGGTAAATGGGCTCTGTCTAACACCTGGAATGTCAGTAACACCACTCCATACGAATATAGGTATGTCTTTAGCATTGTAATCACTTCAGTTTGATCCTCAGGATGGTTTAGCCCTTTGTTCTTCCTTTTTTCCTTCACATTTTGTCCCCATTTATGTCCTTGGTTGTTTACCTTTTGATAAATTGTCAAAACTAAGGACCATTTAATCAGTGTTACTCGATCAGTTCTGTGATGTAACAAACCAAAAGGTTAAGTCAGGCCAAGTGTTCTTTTAATTATTCGCCTAAGGGCTCCTACTGATAGCATCTTGTTGAAACCAGATTAGGAATGCAACTTTGGCTTCTTATCAACAGGCAAATTTGCCCTCAGTAACATCACTCAGCAGCAGTTTAGTTACGCTTGAACTGTTCTGTACATGAGCAAGTTTTGAGTTTTATCATGTTACTGTGAAATTGGTCTGCACAGTTTTCCTAATACATTCCTTTTCCCCTCATTTGGAGTCGTTACCTGTCTGAGCTCATATGGGCCAAGCCGAGACAATGTTAATGTAAACAGGCGCCCTCTATTTAAAATGGGGAAACATCTGCATGCTAAATGTGCTGTGTAGTGTGCCGGGTGCAAAGCAATGGTAATTCTTTCTATAGCATATTTGCTTTATAAAATTACACTGTATAACTTGGTGCAGGTCCAGATGATAGCCAGATGTTATTACAGCAATCTCCTCCACTTTACCCGTCCTCAACATAATAAATCCTCTTCCATGGTGAACAAACCCTGAAGCATGTGGGTAGGAGGAGTAAACTCCCATAATCCACTAGGTATGAAAAGGAAACTTGCTTTTAAAAGAAGGCAGTTGTGGCCCAAAAAATACTATTACTACAACTTGCTTGCAATAGGCTTCTTTTTTTGGACATAACTGTAATCCTTCAGGATTTCTTGGTTGTTGTGATTTCATTCTTAAAAGTCTAAACCTTGCCTGAACTCTCTTTAACGCAACAAAATGTAACTATGCAACCGTGTACAGAGAACAAAGTCTAGCAGTCTCTTGACATGGCCGAAGGTGTATATTACCCATGATCCCCTCCTCTTTCTGGAGCAGGAAGTGCTATTTCTCTAACAAACACATCAAATTCTTAATATTTTCAGAGTTTCCTGACTTGATATCAGGGATGAACACTGCTTTTTAATGACTTCTAAGTCTTCTTAACTCATCTACAGTTCAGCATTAGTCTTTATTTCAAAAGCTGTTATTTCAAGGAGGAATAGTTGTGTAATGCTGCTTTAATCAAAGAGAGAATCATTTTGATTTATTTTCATCTGTGCTTCTCTATCTATCTCTAAATCCAGAGAACAAGACCAGCAGGATTCAGGATCCCTCAACCGCCGCAGTCCAGCAACTGCCACCCACAGCCAGGACACAGAACTCATCCCCTCAGCCTTCAAACCCAGCCTCACACACCACTCCCCATCTCCTGTTAGAGCTCGTCCCACCTCCTCTCCCCTCCCACCTTCCTCCTCCTCCTCTGTCCGAGTGCCTCCTTGCTCCTCACCGTTCAGGGTTGTCCCAGCATCTTCTCCAACCCCTGTATCTGTCGACGGCTTCACCTCCCCAAACACAGTCTCCACAGCTCTTTCCTGTTTATCCCCTACTCTCTCCTCTGGCAGGGTTTCCACCATGAGAGCCCCACCTTCCTCCTCCCCCACTCCGTCCTCCTCTCTCCGCTCCTCCCCCATCGCCTCTTCCTCTGCATTCACCAGATCCCTAGCTGCTTCCTGTATAAGCCAGTCTATCAGTCAGAGTATGGCAAAGAAGAACACCGTCCGTCAACAAGCACCACCCATAAACTCAGTAAACCAAAGCCCATCTTCCACTCCTTCCTTGCCATCCTCTCATTTACGACGGGGTTCACCTTCTCCTAAACTCCCTAAAGATGAATACCAACATCCAAGGTGTCCACCGTCCTCTCTCCCGTCTTCTTGCCCTTCTCCATCTCTTCAGTCGCCTCCTCCCTCTCTTTTCCACCGCTCACCTTCCCCCTCTATGAGTCTGGCCCATCACCAGCTCACCCACTCTTCTTCTGCTTCCTCTCGTCCCTCATTCCTACACTCCAAAGTCGACTCATCGCAGAATGCAAACAACAACAACAACAATGTAAGCTTAGCTGGTTTAACCGCAGCAATCAGCAATGTAAATAATACCAGCAGTTGTAGCATTAATGGCACTGTCAGTAATGGCGGTTGGTCGGGAAGTCCACAGAGGACGCAGCTAGCTAATGGTAGTGCTAATGCCACAGTAATGCAGCAACCCCATGATCCTCTCTGGTCGGGGTCGCACAACCGTGTAGCTCGGCCTTTTTCTGCGTCTGAACCCAGCTCACGAGTTCAGTCCCCGTCTCCCTCCCCAACTCCTGCTTCCTTTACTCGCCTCTGCTCCCCACCTCCTCAACATAATTACTCCTCCCCTATGGCGAACAAACCTCCCCACCCCAGGAATACTCGGGCAGGAGGTGCAAGTTCCCATAATCCACTAGGCCTCACTTTAGAGCTACCCAGGGCCTCCTCAGCAAGTTCTGCATTCACGCAGTCGTCCTCGTGTCTGAGCCCTCGTATCCTCTCCCCACCTCCCATTGGTGTGTCTGTGAATGTTTGGACAAATAACGTTGCAGCACCTCAACCTAGAAACCCCAGATTTGTTTCTTCTTCTCCTTCATCTCCCTTTTCTTCCTCCTTAAGCTCATCAGCATTGGAGAACACTTCTTTTCCTACTTCCTCCTCATCTTCGGTCCCACTGCATAGCTTCAGAGCTTCCTCCCCTTCTGGACCCTGTCCTCCTGCAGCCCACATAACCTCCCAAACCCTCCGTAGGTCTTTCTCCACCAACTTGGCAGACAGACCCCCAAGCCCAGCCCGGAGCAACTCAAGTGGACTGCGCCGCTCCTGGGCGGAGAGCAGCCGAAGGTCCCTCGGTTTTGGTGGTAGTGGTCGAGGATCCTTTGACCAGCAGGAGTCCTGTCCAACTAGTCCGAGGAGTGGCTGGTCCTCGTACAACAGCTCACCCTCCTGCCTCAGCCCCCGAGCCGGGCTTCAGTCCCCGCTCTCCCCAACCAGGCTTTCCCCAAGGAAGGGCGCCCTAGGTGGGCAGCATTTCACCAGTGTGCCCTGGCCGGATGTACGGGAGCTTTCAAACAAATATAACGGAACTGATAGCCTTGATATGAGTGCGACTTCCACAATCATCACCTCCTCTCCTTCTCCTCTCTCCTCCCTATCCCATTCCTTCCTCTCCTCTCCGGCTCCGTCAGACACTCAGACAGAATGGGGAGACCCAGAGCTGGAGGAGGGTAGTTGTCGTAGCCAGCTCATTTGCGCCTATGTTTCCCGGCCCTTCCGTGATCAAAACCTCTCCTCCTCGTGCCTGACTCTGTCCTCCTCGGGCTTGACCTCCCCTCCACCTGATCCCTACCAGCACCAGAACTACCCATCCCAAGCCAAACTGCAACCTCAGGTCCAAATCACCACCAAGGCACCTCCTGTGCCCTCAGTCCACTCCCCCTTGCCCTCAGGCCCATCACCCCTACCTTTTGCCCATTCCTCTCCTACTAAACCTGGGAACCAGAAGACCAGTTATGCCACCACAGTGAACCTCCAGATTGCTGGAAGCGGCCGAATAACCTCCTTCAGCACCGCCCAAGTTAGCCTGACTCAAACCCTGCAAGGTGGAGGTGGAGCTGGACAAGGGCAGATGGCAAGGAGAGTGAGCATCAATGGACTTTCACATCTTCCCTCCCCTCTTCCTCAGAACTGTGACAGGCTTTGAAAGAAAGAGAGAGAGAGAACTCTTTTCATGGCCTAATGAAACAAGGGCCAAAAGACAAGGTGGTGAAAATGATAATTAAAAAAGGCATTAGAAGAGATGTGCACTTGTGAAGTTGCTTCTTACAGCAGAGACACAAAGTAAGCATCAGTTGTGTAACTGCTGGCTTATAGTCAGAGGTCCAGACCTTCAGAAGTATCCCCTGGCTGGACTTGAACCCCATATGAACCCCACAAATCCACCTTTCTGCAATGGCAAAGCAAGGCGTATTTTGACCTGGCAATAACAGTGTTGTCAATTCAGTGTGAAGGGATTCATGTGTGATCAGTTGACGACACATTCGATCTTCTGGAAAAGCTTCATATGCGTACATTAAACAGATGATCTTACAAAAATGGAAATTCTACCTGCACATGGCACGTTTGGGCTGATGACTTTGAATGGACCCCCAAAGAAATTTGCTTAGAAGATCCTAATTTGTAAATAGTAAAGACACATTTCGGGGCCAGTGGAGAATAACCACATGGCTGTGATCTCGTTGGACGAGCACCAAAACCCTGAATGTCCACAGCTGGATGTGATGAATGTGTAGATGTGGCGGTCTGGATCAGACGGTTTATAAAAGCGATGGAGTACATCCTGCGCGTTGAAGGTCCAGTGTCCAACCAGTGCTGTATGCAATCATAATTACTTAATGTATTGTTATTGTTTGTTCATTTGTTTTTCCAATTTTTTTATATTCTGTTGAACAAACATCAGTTTCTGGCTTTCTGAGGTCAGTGTTTGAGATTGGTGATAACTGTGGTTATTATTAATCTTTATCTCTTTAACCATTTTTATTATTCTTTTTATTTTATTGTTTATTTATGAACTTAGTCTTATTCTCTTTGGCACTTAATATCCTTAAAGTAATGTTGGTATTTTGCACAGTGTCCTCAGCTCTTGGGTGCATGCTTTGAATGTGTGAATGAGTGTGTTTTGTGTTTATTTGAAATGACGTGTCTGGTCCTTTAACTTCAGACCAAGCCGATATCTGTGTGTGTGTGTTTTTTTATGCTGTGTTTGTTCTCGTAATTAATGTATTCAGATGGATCATTGACTTCACATCTTCTCCTGTTGTCAGTGTCCTCCAGAAACCTTGTATCTTGAGCTTCACTCGGTCAACCAGAAACATAGCGTCAAGCCAAACATGATGATGCATCATAAAGCGTCCAAACAAGACTCAGGTTTTTAATGCATGGATGAGATGAAAGGTTTTATTTTGCAGTAGTTGCAGAAGGTAGCGCACAAAGTTAATATGCTTGTTTTTTTTATCTTTTTTCCCAGACTCTTTTACAGGGGTAATTTTTGTATTATGGTATTTCAATACCAGTTCAAAATGTGCCTGTCAATAGGCGCTGATTGCTCGGCCTCCTTTGATCCAGCCTTCAGCTTTGGAGTTGGCTGCTCCGCTCCAATAGCATCACAGAGGTCCAACTTTCTGAAAAGCTTCCCTCCTAATGTGATCTTCTTCTTCACTTCCAGTAACATGTACGGAAACAATGTTTGAAGCTTTCTCAAGAACCGCTCTTCCAACAAACTTCACGCTGAATGCTTCACTTCACAGTCTGGGGTCAATCGGATGAGCAGTTGTCGAGAAAACATGAACAGTTCCCTCTTTTTAAGTCTATCTACCCCTAAATGATCAAACAGCTTGTCGGTCCTCACCCTCTGATACATCTCTGTGGAAATATTTTCCCTTTTGTGTTGTGACAATGCTATGGTGAAGGTTCGGTTAGGTTTAGGGACGTTCTTCAGTAAGGTTAGAGGACGTTTGTCGTCATGGTTAAAATAATAAAACGTGGTTAGGGTTATAGAATGATTGTGGGTAAGAGAAACCGTTCAAAGTGGGAAACGAACAGTCGTCTGTGTTTAAGTCTAATAAGTTTTTATTGACCTATCCATCAACCCCAACTTCGTGGCTGTATAACAACGCTCCTGTCATAATTATTATGGCCATTAGAGGGCCCTGTAATGCGACCACTAGCTGTCACGTAACAATAAAACATAACTAGAACATCAACCGGGTGGAAAATGCTCCATGAATATTCATGAGATGTGAGGTTTCTGCAGAGCGTAGGTAACTGGAGATGACTTAATGTTTTTGGGACCTGGTGAAAAAGGAAAATATTAACAAAATCTTCATCCGGTAACCCTAATACAATCAGTGAGATGTACGAAAAATAAAGATGTGTGGTGTAAAAGTGACTCATGCTTTTTATTTACTGATGACTACAGTAGCTGACACACCTGGGTTTGAAGAAATAATGTTTTCTATTTATTGAGCATATAAAATGTTTTCTGAAAGCAGATTCAAGCAGCAGTTTTATCATTAACCTACCAGCGAGGTAGGTTGCAAGTATTTGATCTATCTGATAAGCTGTGTGTGACTTGGTTTCAGTTTTGCTTGCACTTGATGTGTAAACCTTTACCCCAGCTTTCACCTGTTTTTACTTCTTCCACTGACAGTTCACTGCTCACCTGTCGTCTGTGCTGGAGCTTAAACCTCTGGGTAAGAGCTTTATTCACCTTTCTTAGTTTTGATTAGAAATCCTGCTGTTTTTTTTTCACGGATGTGCGAAACTGACTAGTTTACTGCTAGCAGACATGCTCATGCAAACACAAACACATGTTGTGGGAACAAAAGCATGACTCGTGAAAGGAAAGTATGAGGAGAGGAAGAAAACATTTCCACAACAAGAGCATGGTAGCAGTTAGCAATGGTGTAACAATAAGACCATCAGGTCAGAGTCATGCTAGCAGCTCCGTGAGGCTTTGAGCTAAATGCTAACATCTGCATGCTAACATAATGACAGGCACAATGTTTACCACTTGAACTCGTTTTAATGATTGAAATGGTTTATATCTGTTTAGACTAAACTGGTTGACCGACGCCACCACCCCTTGAGCCGTGCAGCTAAAAATACTTAAGATCATTTTGTAGCTTAGCAGATACTGTCACTAAAAATATTTTCTCATGCATGCTTTAAAAAAGAAGGTACTTACTGCAGCAAATATGAGTTGTATATAATTTGTAGAAGTGAAACAGTCCACCTGATTTTGGGAAACTAATTTTCTTTCCTGCAGAGAGAGACTGATGCTGTCTAGAGATATCATGGCAGTGATTCTCAAGAAATCCACTGTTTTTATTGGAATTACTCTGAGTTATTCTGATGTATTTAACCTCTATTAACCTTAAATCAATCTTAAATTATCCTCCAGTGTTTTGTGGAGAAAGGCAGAAATCTCCCAGAGCCAGAAATGAAACCAGTTAGACAAACTGTTAGAAACTGTTAGAAACCACATCAGTAATTTGGAACTGACCCTTTACGAAAAACAGCAATGTCTCTCTTTGGGACTTAATTGAGCAAAAGTGTGTAATCTCGGGTGATAGTAGTAGTAAGAGGAGGATGGTCCCTGCTGCTGTTTCTACCACACATGTTCATTATTTTTATTATCAGCAGCTTGCAAATATTTCCAGTAATGATCCTGCATGTCTTTCTCATAGGGTGAAACAAGGTTATAGTTTAGAGTCTTAGAAGTCATTCACCTAATGTGGCTGTCACTGCCATGGGGCGTGAATAAAAATATGGGTTTTGGCCTTGTGAATGCAGTTTCTCTGCAACACCTCAAAGGATTTGCTTTAAATTTGGCACAACTATTCACTTGGATGAACTGATTAGTTGTTGGTGTTCACATGGTCGTGAATGTGATATCTCAGAAACACCCAAGTATTCAGATGAAGATTTCACATGTTAATCAACTGCAACTGGACTGTTTGGCGGAGGCATAACTTATGTCTTGAAACACACACACACAAAAAAACGGCCCATGTCCATAATTACCTACCCAGGGATTTCCCACACGCCATCCTTGTTGTTTTTGGGTTTGTCTGTACATTTGTAGATCCCGTGCTTGTGAACGTGATATCTCGGTAATGACTTGAAGGATTCACTTCAAATTTGGCACAAATGTTCACTTGGACTGATTTGTTTTTGATGTAAAGGGAGAGTCACGATGACTGCACATACCTGTGAATGAGATAGCTCAGGAACGCCCAAACGTTGAAACATTCACTTTGACTCAGATTGATTGATTAGAAATTGGTGGATGAAGGTTTTAAAAGTCTTGAAACGGACAAAACAAATGCGTTTTTGGGTTCGTCTGTCCATTCGTTTGTCTCATGTGTGAACATGATATTTTAGGAACTGCTCGACAGAATCCCTACAAATATGGCACAAATGTTCACTTAGACTCAAGGATTAGCTGATTAGGAAATGGCGGTTACAGGTCAAAAGTCAAGCTTGGCTGTAACTCAAGAACCCCTATGCTAATTATGCCAAAATTGGGTGATGATGTTTTATATCCAAAATCGTCAAAGGTCAAGGTGATTGTCGCTGCACCATGTGACCAAACTGAAACCTGTCAAAGCTCCTCTGCAGTATAATCCACTGTTCCCTCGTATGTTCTCTGTGTTCTCACCTTCATGTTTAACCGAAATATAGGTAAAAATCCATCTCCACTGCTATTCATTTTATGCACAGTGGAGCTCCATAATGTCAAGTAACCATCCTCCAGAGCTGTGCTGCTAACATGGCAGACACCAAAATTCTTGCGGCATCCAAAGTATTAATTCCCGATAAATTTTATGTATAAATATTATGTGTAATTTTTAGGAGACAGAAGGTTGCAACACGCGATACACACCTATCAAAATTAGAGATGGGTGTCAGTGGGTTTTGGTTGGCTCTGAAGCTGCAATACCAACTCATCCTCATGGAGCTCTGTGCCAAAATAAACAAAATGAATTGCTTTCTTTTTACATAGGAAGCCTTTGAGCAGCTGCTGCCTGAAAAAACCTGTTGATTGCGTTTGAAGTTTGAGGTGATTAAACAGACAGTATGTATTGACTGGTCATGACGACGGTAGCTCAGAAAATTACAGGAATGTATTAGTGATTTATGGAGCTGTCAATTATTCATTACCTGCAGGGCTTTGACGAATAAACTGCTCATCGAAAAGAACAACAGGAAGGGGAATCTGGAGAGGCTGTGAAGAAGAGGTGGGTGATTAGTAAAGAAGAGGAGGAGGGAGAAGAGGCGGGAACTTAAAGAGGGTGTATTCCCGTAGGAGGAGGAGGAGGAGGAGGAGTGAGAAAGTGAAAACAGGAGAGCGAGATGGAAGGAAAGTGACAGAGAAGAGGAGAGAGAACAGTCTCTGTTCGTCCCACAGTCTGAGACACGACTGTTTTCAGCCATGTGGAGATAAAATCCAGCCACTAGTCGATGGAAACTTTCTCCTTTCTCTTTTCTGTCCAGAGCTCTGGAATCTACTGCACTGATCTGGTTTGCCAGCTTTTTTCCCCTTAACTGAACTGGAGCAAAAAAAAAAAAAAAGCTGTTGTTCCTTTTGTGGAATTTGTTTGATCCTTTTCAGATTTTTTTTTTTTACTAATTTGAACCATGGGAGTGTAAATTTTATGTGATTGCTCCTTTTTTGGAGACTTTGGAGCCTCTGATGTCAAAACTTTAAATCTTTATTTCTTGAAAAAAGTTGACTGATCTGTGTTCTCTGCAGCCACATTCTGGAGGGAAACTCAGTGGCCTCTCCAGGCTGAAGAACCTGGTTTTCTTAGATGGTCTGGGATTTAAACAGGCCTCTTTTGGGATTTCAGGAACATCTGCACGTCGCTCGAGGGCGGTGGAACTTCTACCATGGATTTCTGTTTTTGTAAAACCTCCCAGCTGTGACGGATTTGACCTTTTTTTTCAGTGAGGTGGTTGAATCCTGGAGATCAGAGCTGGTTCCATCTCCACAAGGATGCCGTAGTGTGACAGACATAATGTGACGCAGATGATGCTGTTGCTGCCCGTGCCATGCTGACAGGGAGGCCAGCTCTCGCGACTGTGTTGCTGTGTTTGGTCTGTCTGCTCGCTCTAAAACCACAGCCAGCCGCCGCCGCCGCCGCCGCCATACGCTGCACACGAGACATCATCAAATGGGTTGGGGAACTCATCAAGAAAACCTCCGACTTGGTATGAGTTTCCTGAGATTTACACATCGAAGGTGCAGCTGCAGGTTTTTTTTTTAACTGTAATTACCTCAGGTTTTAACATGCATTATCCCAGTTAATGACCAATTGCTTCAGGCTGTGGAGTGAGATAAAACAAAATAAAAATGTATTTCTGAATAATGAGAACAGAAGGAAACTGTTTGTGCTCTGTGTGTGGCAGAAACTACTACTGTTCAAACACCTGAGACAGGTAACGGTTCACCTGAGGACTCAGTCATGTCTGACAGGAGGAGAGAAAGCTGATACCTGTGAGATCTCAGACATTATCTGGCAACAGACAAAACTGAAAGGTAGTCTAGTAATACCACCAAAGTGAAGTTCAAGTCTTATAAAAAGCGGATTAGTCAGTGGTGAGGCTCAGAGGTCGTACGGGGTTGTTGTGCTTTCCGAAACACTTATTTAAAGTTTTCTTAACAGAGATCTGACACTTTCGGTATTTGCATCTAAACTACAAAACGTTCCGTACTGTCCTCTCTTCGACTCGTCTTAGAAAAATGTAGATTACATCTGTTTTTTAAACGAACCAATCAGAGGTGAAAAACCTCCAAAAGCTAAAAAAAACATCTGTTCCTGTTGAGGAGTTCTGCACTCATAGAACTGCAGAACCAGGTCTTAATGTTTCAGTCAGACTGAGAACATTTTGTCTTAGTTTAGTTTAATGAGGCTAGAAATAACACTTGTAAAGATATTAATGCATAAACATGGCTTCACAGATTAGCTGTTTTTTAAGGATAATCATAATGAAATAATATCAAGAGCTGAAAAAATATGAAAACACTGGATTTGAACAGAGCCTCTTTAACTCCAGTAAACTCAACTTTATTTCTTTATATGTGTACAAACATGCAGCCTGAAGTGCTTCTCTGAGCAAGAATAAAACAGCAAATGATAAGAATTTCAATAAAAATGTTAGATAGATAAAAGTCAAATGAATAAAGAGATATAGAGCTGAAAGACAAACGAGTGTTAACATTTTATTCAGCAGCTTCATGTGGACGCAGCAGCTCTGTTGCATAACCACAGCTTTCCTGCAGCAGCCAACGAGGACCAGGTCCAAGTTGATCTGATGGAGTGTATGGAAACCAGGGGTCTGGGAGGCAGTGGGGAAGGACTGAGCACAGACCAGGGGGTGTAATCCATTACTTTAGAGATTTCAGCAGAAGTTGTGGCTTTTGAATCCAAAGACCTAAAAACCTCACATCAGGAGTTGCCCTGTGCTCACAAACCCTCCTCCAGACTGACCAGTCAGAGCTTTGGCTTTCTTATTTTGCCAGAAACCTTTACATTGGCGCTTGACTGGCTCCATCTAGAATGAATGAGAAGGCTGCAGTTTTTTATGTGGTGCTATTGCTGACTGACTCACAGTTTACTGCTGTTTCTCTGAGACACAACAACTAAAAATGTCCCCTGAGGACAAAGTTTCACATCAGTCCATCTGGTCCTTGTTGAGACACTGGATATCTGGACCAAAGAGGTGGACGAACGAATGAACATAAAATTGAATAACTTGAACTGATGACTTTAACAGAGGCTGTGGTGGTTATGTAATATTAAATTACGACATACACACTGAGCACTGAAGCACACAACTAAGGGTTTTTAGAGATAAATTGGGCTGTGAATGATAAATAAATAAAGCCCTCTGTGCAAACCTTTAGAATATAGATGCAGAGGAATAAAACTGGAAGGTTTGGTTTATGTAGGAGCAGCTGAAGTGAAGATTTCTGCCTCAGACTGTGAGAAGAAAAGTTATTTTTGAGAAAACAACCTTTAAAGATATTAATTTTAATTGAAATCTACACATGAAAATACACAAAGTGTAGTAAAATAAACACCTGCATGTGAACGTCGGACGTTTTCTTTCCTCTAGTTTCAAAGATGACGTGTCATTGAAGCAAAATAGCCCAAAATCTTCAAATTAACCAGAGAAAAAAACAAAGTTCTCCTCACTTTAATACATAAAAACACTCCCAGTCAAATCTGTATTACCTGGTAGACATTAGTACTGTTAAATTCATTCTCGTCCTCTTTCCCTTCAGCAGTGGTTGGACTGCAGACTGTACACCCCCACCATCCAAGACTACCAGGTATGAGCTTCCTCGCCTCCTGTTTTATCTTATCTCCCTGCTGGGTATCTCATCTTTACTGTACTCTCTCTCACACACACAAAGACAAAGGTCATCAGCTGCTAAAACAAGACCGTGTGAAATGTTAGGGGATGATCAGCAGCTGTAACAGACTCAAAACCATGGTGTTCGCCACTGTTAGAGAGAAAACACAACATCTGTCATCTTTTTGTTTCTTCTTGTTTTCTCTCAGATGCATTTCACCAAAGTATTTTTTATCAACTCACTTGAGAAACCTGTTTGAGCAGTGACTTGAATCATAATTACATGATAATTATTCACCTGAAAACTGACTTTAACCAAAGTGTTTTTGTTGTTAAAGGGTTCGTTCACCCAAAAAACCTCTCGTCACACGTACTTCTGTCTGTTTTTATTTGATTATTAATTAAAGATAATGACAAAGACAATATAACATACTGTTTACAAACAGAAGAGAAACTAATAATAATAGTAAATCATAAAAACTCTAGGTTGTTTGTGTGAGCAGTTTATTATCAATTACTGGGAAAAAACTTTGCCAGAAAAAAACACAACTGTTAAAATACTTTAGAATACTGTGACGTTCAAAAACTGTAAAATAATGGTTAACTGATGTCATTTAATGTAGAATAAATGCAAAAAAAACCCATATAAATTAAATTACAGATTATCACCTAAAAAATAACACAAAAATACCATAAATCTGTCATGAATTATATGTTAAAAAATCAAAAAACTTGATAACTTGAGAAGAAGAAATGCTGGTAACATTAGAATGAAACACCTTTCAAACCTCAATAAAAATCCTTTGTAAAATCAAATATTTTGAAATGGTGAAATTCTATAATTTTATAGTTAAACACTGTAAAAAAAAAAAAAAAAGATATTTTGCTTTGGATATCATTTACAGTTTTGCCCATTTTTTTTAATGAATGGGTTTTAAATGAACACTTTTTTCTGTGTTATTTTACTAAATATTAATTATTTAGTATTATTTAGTTAAAAAATATTTTAAAACATTCAGTTTTTAGAAGTCTTTTCAGTATGTTCGTGTTTGAGTGACAGCACCCTCTAGTTTCTCATTAACAACTGCTGTCATTTTCAGTATCTCTAACCATGTATTTGTTGTCTTTACCATGACGACATCCTCTATTTATCAACAAAGTACTTTTAGTTTCCCAAAACATGGGTGTTATTGTTATTATCAGAGAACAGAGCTGAAGCAGAGATATCTGGACAAAAAACCAAACTATGTGCTCGGCTAGAAACAGCTGGATTTAAGTGGGACATTGATTGATTTGTGTGAACTGACCTTTTAAAATCCAACTGCACCAAAGAACTTTTTAGGAAGTACAGCCTTTCTTTATGCAGTCACCCATCTCTCTCTCTCTCTCCAGCAGAATTGTCCCAGCTCCACCTTGAAATGTTTTGCTGACGAAGTCAAAGTCCTCGTCAAAGAGTGGGAAACCGTCGGAGTCGTCGGCTTTCGAAATCTCAAACTGAACATCAAGCTTGAAATACTTGCATCGCGGTTCAACCAGGTGATGCAATCCAACGTTTGTGATTTGATGTACAGAAGCAGATAAATCTCATGTGACATCAGTGTCTTATACTGTAGTCTACAGCTGTTAGATTAGATTAGATTAGATTTAACTTTATTGTCCTTACATAGTAGAAATACAGAGACAGTGAAATGCAGTGAGTTAAAGGGATACATGAAATTCATAATCTTCTCAGAGGCTATGATTTTTGCTTAAAAAGAGCAAAGGTGGCTAAATGATAAAACAGCTAACTCGCTAATTAATCCTGTTCAGTCTTAAAGGTGCTATATGTACGTTTTTGCTATTGCTAAACATTAGCATCAACATATGTTCATGGTGCGTTCCAGTTGTATTCGTTTAATACACTTTATTCTTACTTGGCTGCACCACTTTAAAGCTGTCACCCAGGTTTCAGAGAAAACTGTGTGGTTAAATCGAGGTTTACACTCAGAAATGAGAGTACCTGTGGATATCCGTGAAACCACACACATGTCTTCTATTTAATAACAAACTTTGCTTTTGGCAGGACAAAGACAGGGCTGTAACTGTGCCTAAACCCACTATAATCCTAAATCCATCATGCACAACATAATAATGTGTCTCCTTGAGTCATTTCTCCACACAGTGCCGCTGACAGCTTCAAAAGAAATGTGCTAATGTGTTGCAAATGGAGTGAGTCAGAAGCTCTTGGCACCAAAACCTGCTCCAAATAAAACATTACATTCACTGTCAGAGAAAACTTACACATTACACCTTTAATGTCACAAAAGAAGAAAAACATCAATTTAATCTTCAATATTCAGTATTTTTCTTAATTTCAGAAAATCATACACACAGAGCCAAATCAACAGTCTGTTAGTTTGTTGCCCAAGCTCCAAGTCCATAGATATTTAAGACATAGATCTTTAAAACTTCATAAATATATAGATTAATTTCCTAAAAAGGTTCAGTAATTTCCTAAAAGCCCTGTTCACTGTAGTTTTTATCAAACAGCAGGAAGTAATCTTTTTGTTGGAGACTATTTTCAGCAGCAGATTAATCCACATTTGGTGCTATAGTGAGGATTTTGGGCAGTATATCAGAAAAACTGCATCACTACAGTGAGGGTAAGAAATAAGAGCTCCAGCTGAAACAGTTAATCCAGAGACCTGTAAAAATGTGACTTTTACAACACTTGTGTATTTATACTTCTTTGCTGAGTAGCTGTAAACTGTGACAGGTGAGGCTTTTTTCCAAAGAGCAAGCTGGAGAAAGATGTGAGCTCTGAAGCCAAAAATCCCAGCAATAGGTGAAACAATCACTGATGTTTTATGACCGTTCTTCATGTTTTATGGTAAAATCTCAGTGAGTTATGAAGTATCATGGCCACCTCAGATTCAGGCCTGATGGTAATTTGCTTGCAGGTTATAAAACAAAGTTGGCAACACATTGCACAGCTTTACCAGCAGCTCTAGGATCATACTGTATACAGAGAAACAGTTTTGAAAGAAACACTTCATAAAAGTGAAAATGAGGTTGTAATGAGCCAAAGACAGTCTGGGGAAATGGAGCTGTTTCTGGGAATAAACAGCTTTCACTGAGGTGTGACTTTGTTGGTTGAAACAAAGTTCAGCTACAGCTTTGTGACGTTGTTAATTAGATAAACTTCATAAAGTCCTTGTCTTGTTTGTGACGAGTGTTCTAGTTCTAGTGTTTTAAGGAGAATACTGATAAATTAATTACCTGAACAGTGGCTTTAGTAAAACCATTTTTCAGCCCTGATTAGCCTCTCCGACAGTCTGTATGTGGCCTTGAGCAAAAAAGGTCAACGCAGTCACTGCTGCTCTTTGAACTTATTGCTGTGAGCACATGGTTATAACTAGAGGCGACTCAGGTGAGGGTATCAACACCTCTATTGGCCCACATCTGGATGAGGACAGATGGTTTAAGAGGGGAGTGGGGGAGGGCATCTATGTCCAACTTGAGTGAACATTGTTGAACAGGTGATGACTTATGACACCAACTTTCAGCCACCTACAATGCAGTCTTGATCCTTACCCAAGTGACTAACCCCCGTTCACACCTTGACCCATGTGATCCTGGGCCCTCCCAACCAACCTTTTAGCACTGATGAAGCCTTTTGGATTAGAGGTCAAACATCCAAAACGAGTCCAGTTGCCTTCAACTCTAGAACTTAAGAATATTCAGAGAGACATGCCGAAACAATGAAAACTAACCACTGTCCCTTACATTCCCAGTGTAAATATTTGCAACACTCCTCTGGGGGAGTGTCAACTGTCTTCACAGGTTTTCTGTGTATATACATTACTGTATCATCTGCATATGTTCGAAGAATGTTAACAACTCTGCACCAGCTGCTCTTCAGATCTTCAGTTATGTCAGCTTTGTTTCTGTGACTAACAGTCTTTATCTCTGTTTCTGTCTCTCTTCTCGTCTACAGACAGAGTCAGAGTGTCGTCAGTGCGAGCTCCTCAAAGTACAAAATGCAACAGTGTTCCTCGAAGATCTTCGTTCAACTCTTCAGATTATAAACACAGACTTCTGCAGATAGCTCCACAATGCTTCTCTAAAGGACTTTTTAAAATAGACTCCATGGCCTGTTTTCCTCTTCATGGACTTTTCATACCACCTGAGCACAAATAAAGTGCAACATGCATGATGTCTGAAGCATCTCAGTGGTATTTGATTTGGTATAAACTGAGGTTTCAGTGTGCAAACAGTAAACAACACATGTGGATGTTGGTGGAGGTTTGTGATGACTACACTTTTACAGCACATGTGAGAATAAAACCACTGGATGACACTTGCTCATCCAGCTGAATCTGATCCCTTCCAGAGCTACAGAAAGAACAGATCAAAACAACTAGATTATTTTTAGATGCAAGGCAAGTTCATTTATAATCTGCAAAGAGTAATCATATCAATATGGTGCAGAATCTCATAGGAAAGTTTCCAACATCTTATTCAACCCACCCGAGACTGTTCTGAGAGCAAAGGGAGGCCCTACTCAGTATAAGTATGGTGTAGCTTACATCCTGTTTTTTAGAGCACATTTCCATTTCACTTGACCCAGTATCTTTACTTCATTAGTATAATGATGGATTTCCAGGTGTCGGCTGGTTGGGCCAAAAACAGATGGTCTTGTCTTGATATTTTATTTGTGAACAATCTTTTCATTGTTTGCCCAGAAAATATATTAAATCCCAGTGTATACTGACACTGTTTTACCATATTCAAAGTTAAATAAGAATTTAACTTTAAGTAACTTCATGTTCAGGCTGTGGAGGAATCACTTTATACTTCTGCGTTGAATCTACGCTATAGGTATGACGTAGGTATGGTGTATACACCATCTCCTCCAACATCTTCTCTCGTTTTTCAATGTTTATTAGCTCCAACTCCAACATGAAGTAGGTGTGAATGGTGGTTTAATGGTGCATTCTATTTATATTGGAAATTGGAAGTCCTAACTGGGAGTAAGGTCACCTCCAAGTTAACAGTGTTCTAGTTGAGAAGTAGCTGTCATCTTGAATTCTTATGCCAGGATTGGTGGAGTTGTTCCGAACTTTTCTTGTTCCAGCTGAAACTTCCAACTGGAACATATCGTAACTGCTCAACTAAAGTCTTCCTCTTCCTCTTCTGACAATATACTTTGACTCCTAATAGTCATTTTGCCAAAAGAACTTGACAGCAAATACTTGTATGACAAATCACTTTATCTGTTTTAAAGCCAGGTCTTACTTAACATCTGTGGAGACGTCGATCACAGCTTCTGTGCTGCCAAAAACTCTCCTCTGCAGAGGCTGATCTATCAGTTTGACCTGTTGCACTTGTACTTAAGTATTGTTTAATCTCTGTTTGACTTAGTCTTGTAATGTGAACTAATGAAGCATTATTACAGGCTGTGGACATAACAGTAATCGTCTGTGGGTTTTCCCATTTTATTAGAAATACAAGGTTAGAGCAGCTGGTGTATCAGTCACTAAAACAATGATACATTATATGCTTAAATAGTTTTATTAACAGCAATATTCTGATAAGGTCTGTTCGTCACTGCAGGTTCAGTGCCTTGTGTGAAAACCAGTTTGTTAAAATGCAAACCGTCAGTTAGTGGGTGTGGAGATGAAAACTTGTGTCAGTCTTTGTGATGGAATGAATTGTGTGACTTTATTGGCTAGGAACTATTAGATTACATTGGTAATAATTATTATATAAATCATTTTCATATGAGCCCCAAAGCTGTAAGGTCCTGGCAAGGCTTCCACAACTCATGTAATTATGAGTCCAGCTTTGCTGTGCAATAAGCAAAGAGGGAAAACTGCAGCTCATTCTCTAGATGATTTAAACCAGCCTCATTGGCACTGTGTCTGAGTATCAATAGACAAAACAAGTGAGTCACTCTGAAGACCCTTGGTGGGCGTATCCTCAGTCAAAAGCCCCATTTCACCTTATTGTTTTCCTGAGAAATTCTCAAATGAATGAAAAGGATGTACAAAACATCTTAAACCCTTTACAATGTCAGTCAGGCAGAATATTTCGACCCACCCAGAAATATCTGCTTGTTTCTGGTTTTAACAACGTACAATTCCAAGGAAGGTTGAAGATCAGGTCATCAGGGTTTTTATTTTTTCCAATCAAACCAAGTTTCCACCCAAAGTTAAGTCACTTTATTTACAGAGTACATTGCAGTCGTGTTAAATAACTGAGGGCAGTTATATAAAGACAAGTTTTAAGACAGGATTTAAAGGTGACAAAAGATGGGAATACCCGACAATGAATAGAAACTAAAATGTGGAAAAAGTCTCAACAACTAGAGTTTATATGTCTTATTTTAAAGCAGAATCAAAGATGATCCTCAGATGTTTTACATCTGACACTTACAAGAAAATTGGCAATACAACTGGTGCTTCTCATCGTCCGCCATGTTTGTTTCCTCTAAAGTCGTCAGATGTGGAGTGAGAGTCCAGACTCTGGTTGTTGGTGGTGACTCTGTTAGTGTGTGGTGTGGCTGTGTTGGTCTTCTCTCTGCACATCACACACTGTAAGAACACAACAGTGAAATCTGTCACTATTTGTTGTCATGTGTGTGATTTTAAAAGTCCAGGTGTGTCCCAGTCGAACTAACGAGTGAGCTTGTGGGCAGCAGGTGTGCAGGACTACAGGATGCCTCCACACTCTGAGGTGATGGTGCTTTGTGGGCTGTGTTAGATAACTGACTATCAGCTGGTGCAAGGTACGGATGGCATTAATCTGCAGCTCAGACTGCTGATTATTTTTGTGTTGTTGTAGTACAGGTGTTATTTATCCAGTTGTTTTAGACAGTAATCAGACTTAGACTAGACTTTATTGATCCCTTGGGATGACTCCCTCAGGGAAATTAAGTAATCACCACCTCTTTGTTTCTGGTTCTGTGCCTCGTGGTGGTCTCCGGTCATGGCTGCAGTGGGTGGTTGGCTTCCCAGACATGTTAAAACTGACTGTCCTCTTCTTTTCTTCTCCTCTTGAGTATTAATACATTGTCTTAATAAACAGTTATGAAGATATAAATCAACCTGTGGAGTACATTTCATTAAACTATAGCAGACTGAAATCACCCTGTGTCGTACCGAGGAACCTGTGGATTATATCCAGTGTTTGATCTCAGTAGAGATTTGCTATAATCAAAGTTTATGACATTGCGTAGTTACTGTACGTCAATGGCCATAATATTATCACTACGCAGCATTTAAACTATCTGATGTCTGGACTCTGAACTGATCTAAATGTAGCAGAGGTTGAGTAGCTGCTTAGGATTCTGATTAGTGACACTCCCAAACTTTATCTTCTGAACACTGAATGACCCTTCTGTATAATCCACGTCCTCCACTGCCCAGCTGTATGATCAATATTCATCAATATTCTCAAAATTTCCTTCAATATGACACAGAATCTCAAAACTAACCCCTTAAAATAACGTAGTATATCTTTAATGGAAGTTTAACGGACAATTTCTAAATAGATTTACAGATTGAAAATTGATTAGAGTGGCAACAGTTTCTGCATTAACTGGTAATAAAATGCGATGAGATCTTCGTCAACATTTTGTGCTTTAAAATGTTCTTCCTACTGAACTGCCTCAGCTCAGATGTATTTGCTTTTCTTTGGTTGAACCCGTTCTGTAGTTAATTTACTTCTATGTTCAGGGTCATTTTCCCGCTGCATCACCCAATTTCTTGTCTTAAGCTGGTGGACTGACATCTTGACGTTATCCTGGAAAATACCTTGATGAACTTGGGAATTCATTTTCCTCTTGATGATGGCTAACTGTCCAGACCCAGAGGCCGCAAACCCCCAAATTATGATGCTCCATGAAACTGTCCTCTTGTAAAAACCCTGAGGTGCTTGGAGCATATAAGGACCCGTGGTTGTGTTTTATTGTTGGTGACATCTAGTGGTCGTAATAATTATGATGGGAGCAAAGATGGAAGTCAGGTGACGTGTTAGCAGGAGATTGGGGTTGATGGATGGGTTAACAAACACAGGTGACAACAAATAATCAGGGTTGTTCCAGAACCTGGATCAGGTGTATCAGAGGGTAGGGTATGAGATTCTGATGGTATGATGCAAATATATCATGGTTTCGTGGTACTGCGATCACAGCTCTAGTACACCATGAAGTAACATTAGTGAGGAAACTAGCTGATGTTAGCTAGTTAATCGTTATCTTCCACAGCAGCAAGCCTGTAGTATTTATTTCACTGATGCTAGACATGCTAACTCTCATAGCTGTTGCATATGTTCGTTTCAAGACACTGTTACCTTGAATTTGGCAGAGTGATGGGTAAGACTTGCAAGTGGGCTGACCTGAAACCTTGACTTTTTCAAACCATGCATGGTATAGCTTGAAACCAGTAACTGATCTGATCACAGACCTCTACTGATCCAGATTCAGTCACTTTGTTTCAGGCTGAAATCGAATGACAACTATCCAGTGGTTTGACATTTCTTTTCCCCAAAGGATGAAGCTGACTGACTTTGGTGACCCCTTGACTTTTCCACTAGCACCACCATGACGTTAAAGTGGTACAGACAGGTCTGTATGAACTTTGATTGTTCTTCATGCCGAGCAGGGACAAATGTTTTTATGTTGGTATAAAACAGCCTTTATACGGCAGATGTTCTGCTGCTAAACAGTCCAATTTTAGCCTCATCAGTCCACACAACATTTTCCCAATAGTTTTGTACCAAAAACATCTGATGCAGCTGTGTGGTCTCAAACCACAGAAGCATCATCCCCAAATGATAAATCAACCACCATTTTCCTTAAGCCGTGTTATCATTATGCATTTTTTTTGTATTCTTTCACTTGTAATGTCACGCCACATCATTTCCCTCCTGATTAACTCCCAAATCTAACCCTAAACAAAATGGTGTTAAATGTCCTCGTGTGTGGGAACACGCCTTCCTTTAAGCCTTTAGCTGTTGTAGGAGTCCTCTCAGCTGGGTATCTACTTCTGAGGAGAATAGCCACAGAACTAAATCATCTCCATGTTTAAACAGCTTGTCTGACAGTGGAATGACTCTGTAACCATTCACAACTTCATGCACAAACAACTCTTCATCCTGAGTCCTCTCAGATCCCTGAGGCCTGGGTCACATCAGCAGACATTTCTTCTGTGTAACTAAACTCTAAATATTTAACACCACACGTTGTGGGTCGTTTCCATCCGTCACCTCTCCAGGTTTACTAATTCCTGACTATAGTTAGCACTGGTTAAGGTCATGAACTGAGGGTTTTGCATACTTTCTCCAACCTACATTGTCTCTCTCAGCTTCAGGCAGATGGCCGACCGCGAGGTGTCTTCCTGTTAAAAGAATTTTTATTTGGTGACTGATTCCAGCAGTTTAAGCTGCTGACTCTCACTCAGTTAAATCGTACCTGCTTACTACTGCTACCACTATTCCACTACTTTATATTATAACATCCAACTACCAGTGTTTTTGGATGATCTTGAAACCCTCAGAAAGCCCTTTAAGGTTTCTAAGGGATTAGTACTGTGTGGATTTGGATGATCTCATCAACTGCAATCTTCTTGGAAACGTGTGTCGGTAAAACTCAGATGTCTGCAAATTCGGAGGAAGTCCAGAAATTTTGACTCTATTCTATTGCTCATCCAGTTTGGAATTCCATCCTCCTGGCAAACAAGGATGAATAAGCTGTCAAGAGTGAAACATCTTACTTACTGAGGAAGTTTCACTGTTCTTAACCTTCCCATTGCCCTTCGTATTCCATATACTTTTTTCTTCTTACTATTATTAAAAAACAAAAGATAACCGCTTCAGAATCACGAATGTCATGCACAACAACAAATCCTACTACACACACATAAAGGCACACTGTTGGTCCACACGAGGACCACACGAGGGTTAACAACACAGAGCTCTGTACAAAGGCGTTTGCTAGGAGACATTCCTGCAGCAATACTGAAAGAACACTGATGCCAGCAGCAGCGAGGCAATGTCATGGGAAAGTCAAGAGCAAATGTTGGGTGGACAAACATCCTAGCAACAATTTATTTGTTCCATTTTATCGTTCAGAAGACAAACTCTACAATTAAAGTTTGTTTACTTTAGATTCTGGCTTTAGGGATGACTGGTGAACCTTATCCTCAAGTTTTTGAGTGTAAACAATTGATGATGACTGGAATTAACGCAGTTCTGAGCAAGAATAGTGAACAAATGAACAGCTGCTGTAGTGTACTCCAACTGACCATTTGTTCATGTCAATGTATTGTATGTCCAACACAAACACACTAACAGATGGAGGCAGTGGTATTCCAGCAGCTGCTCCCAGTAAAATCCCTGTTTTTGTCAATGGAGCAGCTTTAATCAGCTGTTGTTATTCCCTTTGTCTCACAGGCAGTAAGAACCTAGAGGCTTTAAAGCATTAAAGCAACATACCAAACCTGATTAGAAAAACATTTAAAGGACAACCTTTCAAACACCAGTTTAAATCGATGTTTTAACAGGTGAGATGTTGGGACATGAACAAAAACTGAAAACAAAAGATTAAACTAAAAATAAAAACAGAAGGGGAAGAGAAATTATAAGTAGAAGAAATAATCTAATCCAGTAGAAAAATGGCAGTGAAGCACTGCTTTAAATATGACCTTTGACCCAGGAGCTGCTTCAAAAAGAAAAAAATAAATAAAAGACAAAAATTTATTAGTAAAACGATATTTTCAAAAACAAATAGTGTAAAAAAGAGAATATTTAATAAACATTGTCACAATTATGGGAGATAATCATTATTATTTATTGATTATGATTTGACTGATCGTGTTATGAAAGATCAGGTTAGGTTATCAATCCAAACTGCTAGAAAAGAAACAATAAAACAACAACCAGCTGTCGCTGCTGCTACTCTTCATTATTGATTATTAGTTGTTGATTGATAGACTGATGTCGTCGTCTTCTGTGTCCACAACTCGAACACATTTAGTTCAAAATCCTCACACTGGAGGAGCCGGAACAAGCACTTTGTTGGCATTTTTATGCTTGAAAAACGTCTCAAACGATTAATCGATCATTCCCTGTCGATCGACTAATCAATCAAGTGATCAATAGTTTCAGCTCCAGGAGGTTAATCCAGCCACGCGCACTCCTTATATTAAATAAACTCAAAAATAGAAGCAGCAGCTGATAAAAAAAAACAACAATCAAAAACAAAAAACCCCACACTCTCTCTATCACAAACACACAGCTTCCGCTTCCTGCATCAGCTTCTGCGCATGCTCAGTGGGCCTCGTGGACACAGTGCCCGGTCAGTGCGGTGTTTCGGTATCGGTGTCGGTGCCGATGACCGGTCCGGGGTCTCCTCTCCATCAGCTCTCCGGTTTGTCCTTGTTGGGGCCCATGAACTCCACCCCGTCGATCGGTATGTCCTTCTCCTTGATGGCCTTCTGAACGCACCGCTGGTACTTCTTGAAGGTCTCCGTGCAGGGGTCCCCGCTCCGGTCCCCCTTCAGGAACTTCTCGGCGAACCAGCGGTTGAAGCACTGATCGTACTCCCGCTTCAGCTCGGTGCAGGCCTCCCCGACGCTGTTCATCTCCGGTAAAACACCGTCCAAACACGACGGAGGATTTATCCCAGTGTTTTTAAAACCAGCAGCGGCGTCAACAGCACGCACTCTGCGTGACTCACCTTGAACCACGGGAGGTGATTGGTTGGTTCGAGCGCGACGTCGAACGTAACGCGTCACGACATATCGGAGAGTGTATATTAAAAAAGAGGAGTTACTCTGAACAAAGGTGGTCTTGGTTTTGTACTTTATGTGTGAAGCTGAAACAAAACTCATGTATGTGCCCCCGGGGAGTATAGTCATGATATTTTATGCATAAAATTATATAAATTAAATCTAAATAATGTATCCCATCCCGTTTTTTCCTGTATAATGTTTTGTTTGACATGGTGCTACTCTGTTAAAATGTTGCTGGTCAATAAATTGTTCACTCATAAATTAAAATGTATTTTTGAAAACATCCTCCTTTATTTTATTGCTGTTGCACTGTGCTGTAAATCAATAGTCTTTTATCTGTAACTGGTATGTCATTTGGAAAACGAGGGCAGAGTGAGACCTCTTACTGTCTTAACCACCAACTCCCAAATCTCGCGAGAAAGTTGCGCAGTTTTCGGAAGTCTCGCGGCCGACAGTACGTGAGAGGCATTGGAGGAACCAAAATAAGCTGATATTTAATTTTATTTTTCAACTAAGAAGAAATAAATCGCTGTGGCAGTCAAAGACAGGTAAGTAACAGCCACTGGGCTCATTGGCTACGATTTGATCGAAGCCGTTTTGGAGATATATGGAACGTTACATCCCTGCTAACTACATTAGCATGCTTTGCTAGGCCGGGGCTGCTAGCTTAACGTTAACTTCTCGGGGTGCGTTTAATTCAAACTCAAAGTCTGAGGTGGTTTTGTTTTATTTGCGCTGCTGCAGTTTTTCCAGAGATACGAAATGTCTGACAGCGAAGGACAGCGACTTCTCCGACAACCAGAGCGAGCGCAGCAGCGACGGAGAGGCCGAGGAGGTGGAGGAGAATGAGGTATGCTAACCGCTAGCTAGGTGTGCTAACCGCTCAGTGGACGCATGTAAACACTGTGGGTCAGTGAAGCGGGACCCGAAGACGACTGGAGACTTTCTGATAACTCTCTCTCTCCTCCCCCGTCTTCAGGAGGAGACCGGTAGCCCCGTGGGCAGCGACAAGGTAGCCGATGAGGAGGGGGAGGACCTGGAGGATGAAGAGGAGTATGATGAAGAGGAGGAGGAGGACGATGATGACCGTCCCAGGAAGAAGCCGAGACACGGAGGGTTCATCCTGGATGAAGCCGGTACGAACAGACGACTCACCTTTTCCCCCAAACACCTGTTGCCTCCCAGAGACAACAGTATGAGCTTTAACGCTTCTTGTTTTTGTGTTTCTCTCCTCTCTGTTTAGACGTGGATGACGAGTATGAGGATGAGGAGGATCAGTGGGAGGAAGGAGCAGAAGATATTCTGGAAAAAGGTGAGAAACTCAAACTGCTCACACATCTGCGTTAACACTGCTTAGACAAACAGCCTTGGAATGAGCTCTTTGGAAATCAAACACAAAACTAAACTTTCCACTTTCTTAGGAACAAGTTAGGTTTGTATACACACAGATCCTGTTTCCAGATGGTGCAGACCTCATCCTACAGACCTGATTCATGGGAAAAAGTAGACATTTAAAAGGTTATTTCAACACTTTAAAGATTCAAGACTTCAATTATCTCTGTGTGCAGGACAGAACAATCGAAAAATGTTTCTCTCTCTCTTACTAAAATAAAGAGAAATAAAATGAAATATACAAACTATAAGAAAGTATACAAAATATGTAACAAACCTCTATACAACAGAGGAGGTAGTGCAGTATGGTAGCAGCTTGTTGTAAGGCTCTGACTGAAACCCCAGACATAAACACTCATGATGAAAAGACTTAGTCGATATTCTGCCATGTTTTGATAAATGTATTACACAATCAACAAGTTATCACACAAACAACGAGGTCAGAATGATTTTATCTTTTCTTGAGAACGAGATTCAGACTCATTAAATCAAACTGTGGATAAATCTGCATCACAACACAAAGATAACACAACTTAATCAGCAGATCAGATATAGTCGCCTGTAAGGGGAGAAAATGTTTCTAAACAGCTGAAGCATTCTTGCAAACGCTGAACGTGATTTGTAGTTAATGAGCCAAAACATGAAAAACATGTTCCTCCAGACTGTTCACACTCTGATTGGTCCATCCATTACATTACACCTCTGACCTCTGATTTGGCTGAAGTTTCATTTCAGAGGTCACACTGTTTGATTACACATGAATGCAACATTTTGGCTCATTAATTTCAACTGGCCTTTATTAAAAACAGCAGAGCACAGTGTTTCACTATAATCATGAAGTGATTTCTTTCAGTGTGTGTTTACTGGAGGATGTTCGCAGCAGACATGTTGAAACAAATGAAGCTTTAAGAAATGTAGAAGATAAAACTCTGCAAGAAAACAGACTTTCTTTGTCCTAAACCGTTTTGGATAAAAGTGTGTGCATCTTATAAGTTTAGAGTCACTGATAAGAGGAAAAATCAGACTCATGTGTCCTGTGTCTGTTTCTGACTCTTAGTACAGTATAACTCAACTACATTAAATAGATGATTTTTGTTTGTATAAAGGTCCTGAACTTGTTTTAGGAAGTGACTGAATTTGTGCTGTCCTCAGCGCAGAGTTTGTTGTTGACATATTAACCTAGCATAGCTTCAGTTAGCGACGTACTCTGAGCATCGGTGTTGTCTGACTGAACTCTCTCTGTCTTATTGGTGTTCCTCTCTGTCATGCATGTCCTCTTCAGTTAACGGTAATTCTCCTCCAGATACTCTTCCTGCTCTGACATTTTTCCATTTATATCCATGTGTATCTGAAGCAAATGGAAATATCGGTTTCATCCATTTGATCAAAAATCCATGTCCCAGACTGTATTAACCCTCCACCACCTCATCTCAGCACAGCTGTACTTGTGAGTGTGTAGCTTAACAGGAGGAAGCACAGAGGGCAAATCCATTATTGGCTTCTTGAACGGCAGCAGCTCGACACATGGTTATCGTCCATTTTGACAGTTAATTGGCAATTACAGATATAAATGAAGTTACAATGCTACACACAGAACACTTTAATGATTTACTACAATTCCTACTGAGATTTTAGCACAAAAACTCAACTCATTAACATGTCAAGTGTAGTTCTGCACCCAGAGGTTTGACGTTAAGCAGGAGAGTTGTTCAGATTATTTCAGCCTCTCAGTATTAATCTGGATAATGTGGTAAGTAATTCCACCTTAAGAGAACCAAGTGTGATCATTTGCCTGACCCTGCTACCTGGTAGAAGACCGTCATGTTTCCTTTTTATTTTATTTTTTTGACTAACGAATGTGGTTGAAGCTTTTCATGTGGCACATGTTAATGCATAGCCTCACTTTAAGTGGATGTACAGTAGAAACAAAACAGAAACGTCCTGAACGAACACACACTGATCATGAGGAAACGTTGAAAAACAAAAAGTAGCTCGAGCTAAATGAACCAGTTTTCTAAAACCTACAATCCAGTTACAAATAACATTTTCTTTTATGATTAACAATCATTTTTAGATTTTTTGTGCTGATATTTGGCCATAAAAGTGTCTGCACTGCACTGAAACCTCTTATTTATTCAGGCCTAGACTGCACTCTTTATATTACTATATTTACAAAGATAGACCCAGCAGTTCCACCGTGAGCAGCACTAGGCGACAGTGGAGAGGAAAAACCTGAGCAGGATCGTGAGAGCAGCAGGAGGTTTGTCATCACAGATCAGACTCTACAGAGGCAGAAGAGGAGAGATGAAAAAGTTCAAAGCTACAGGAGACACCGATTATTTATTTCTAATTTATTTATGTAAGTTTACAACTTTGTGTTTTCTCACAGAAATGAGTAGATGCAGCTGATAAATGCTGTTAACTGCATTAAACTTACTTATTTTGCATTCATCAAGTTTGTTTTCACAAGTTTAGTTTTTTTAAATAAATGATATCAGTGTTATTTGTCAGCCATCTGAGGCCCACTAGTTATTTTCATTATAAATCAGTCTGAAAGTTAACATGTCAGGAAAAAGTGGGAAATTCCTGCTGCTGTTTCCAGAGAATAAACAATCGTTCGATTTTATCAAAACAGTTCCTGATGCAATTTTCTGTCGGTCGACTGATTGATCTGCGTCTTTGTGTTTTGTTTCTACTTTACCGTCTCCTTGAACCACATTGAACCCGTCACTGGCCTCATGCTTCTCTGTGCCGTACAGTCTCCATTAATCTGTTGTGTTTTTTTTCTCCCATCATGCTTTGTGTTGCTGCTGCCTGACTCTGCTCCTGTGTGCACTGGCCTGATGACAATGTCTGTTGGCTTCTGTCTTCACCTCCTCCTCCTCCTCCTCTTTTCTTTTCATGTCTCCTGCTGCGTCTCTTTAATCCTCGTTTCTCTCCTCCTCCCTCCATCTCGACCTGACCTCCCCTCCTCTCGTCCTCTCTCCTCGTCCTTTTATTCCCTCCTTTTCCTCGCTGCCTCTCTCTGTTGTCTGTATTTCTGTTCTCCTTCCTCTCCCTGTCTTCTCTCTCTCGTGGTCGTCCCTGAGCAGAGGAGGCTGAAGGTAAGTCTGTTTTTCCCTCCAACAGCCACAATCATTCAGTTTCACCAACTTTGCTCATGTTAAACATTAATACAACATCCTTCCTGTTTTCCTTCAGTGTCCAACATCGACCATGTGGTTCTGGACGAGGATCACTCTGGATCCAGGAGGCTGCAGAACCTCTGGAGGTAACAGATGTTTCAACATCTGTCTTCATACGTCTCCAGTCAGTGAGGCTTTTAGAACAGACCGAAAATGAAAGTCAGGAACTCAAACTGCAGAGTTTGAGTACAGAAACATTTTCAGGAAAATAAAGAAAGCAGGTCCTAATTTTAGTTCCTGTCCCTTGAAAAGTTCCTGTTCCAGAGATGGAACTAGAGTTTGCGCTAGGCTATTTTTGACGGCCATTTTGTCTGTTCATACTCAAGAATTCCAGCCATGTAGAACAACTACCTGACATGTTTTAAATAGCCATTACTCGGCCGATATTTAAACAACAATAAAGTAAAACATTATGATAGGATTCGTACAGAAATAGACCTTTTTTTCAGCAGAAACATCGCTTTTTATCTCAACCAGACTTCAGTCACAAAATCAGCAGTTTTACCTAGCAGAACAGAGGAGCTGCTGCCTTCACCTGTTAGTCTGTTTGTGTTATTGTGTGGGACTTTTACTTCAGTAACGTATCTGAATACTTTTTCCACCACTGAAAGTCACACAAACACACTAAGAGATGGAGGCAGTGGTATTCCAGCAGCTCCTCTGTTCTGCTCAGTAAAATTCCTGTTTTTGTCTATGGAGTCTGGTAGTGGTTGCTGGGTACACTGTACACTGATTCCAAAGATTTTTTTCCCCTATTTTGTTCCATAATGCTGTAGTTATCCTTTCAGTTGTTAACATATTTTCTAAGTTACAAAACAGAGTATTTATTTGTGATATTTCCACTGGACAACAAAGCATTAACCAGCTAAAATAAACTGGGGATAAGACTTATAGCATTTCACAGATGTTTTGCTGCCGACAACTTTATTTCAAAAGTTGTATGTTTCCTCCTGCTGCTCAAATTCACACAAATAACTTCAGCTTCAAGCTCTTGAGCTCAGTGTCTCAGTGGTTTTATCATTATTGGATATTATCCAGCTGTTAACAAACACCTGCAACACAGGCATAAACACTCATAAACACTTAGTTGCAGACTAAGTAAACATTTCACACACGTTAAGCTCCTGTTGGACCAGTCAGTCCGTGTGTTTTTCCTCCACTTGCACATTTTCAGTTTGCGCACACAACAAAAACTTGAATGGAAATGTTAGAAATTAAAACAAGAAGTCAAAATATTTCCCATAGTCCTCTGAGGTGTAAAGACCTTTAACACCGGGGGGGCATTTTATTCAGCAGAGAAACACAAAACTTGGTTTTCCATTGTCGTTCTCAAGTTGGACAGAAGCAGCTTTCTTGAGTTTATTTATTCTGTGTGTCCTTGGCTTGGGTCCTTGGCTGACTGTGTGTGTTTTTGTGTGTTACAGAGACTCCAGAGAGGAGGCGCTGGGTGAATACTACATGAGGAAGTATGCCAAGTCTTCAGCAGGAGAGCAGTGAGTATCTTCATCACAGAATTGCCAAAAAAGGCTCGTTTTAGCTCCTGGAGCACAATACTGAGCTGCCAGATGGTTCTTTTTCCTGTCTAAGTGGTGTGATACAGACAGAGATCATAGCCTCTTTATATTTTGTGATATTTAATGTTTTTACATCCCTGTTTTAATTCCCTAATTCATTCCAGTTTGTTTGTCTTTGCCATTTTTTAAATCGCTGCCACCAAACAAACTCAAAACTTTACTGCAGTTCCTTCTCAGAGAGGCTGTTAATAGGAACCTTTTACAGGAAGGTTTGAAGTTTATTAATCGTTGCTTAGCAATGATCAAATCAGTGGGGAAAAAGAAGCGTCTGGGAGTCATTACAAAGGCACTCAGCAGCCATTTGGCTCCATTTTAACAGTCTGAGCTCATGAAGCAAGTGAATTTATGTTGTGTGCAAATCCACTTTTGTTAGTTTAGAAAAGGTTGCAGTGCCAGGAGCATGTTTCAGAAGGATCGCATTTAGTCTTTTAATTAATTATGGGTGTGATCATCAGAGTCCCATCTTCCAATTCCCTTAAAAAGCCAGCTGATCACTCGTGCTGCTGCTGGTGTGTTCAAGTTCATTACCATCAGCACATGTGTTCCAGTCCTGTAAAGTGTTTTCATTTATGTCCAATAAACATCAATGACTCATGTCAATGTTATGCAACACACAACATGCCTTTCTAATTTTAACCTGTTTGTGCTGTTTTGCAGCTTAAAATAACACTGGCATTAGGATTGCAAATTTTTTTGTGGCAATTAACAGGAATTTTGTAAAATTGCTGGTTAACCTATAACAGGGAGATTAGAATGTGTTTTACAGCAGCCTGCCTGTCAGTAAATCAGAAATGCTAAATGTAAGCTAGCTAACAGTGTTTCATTGACAGTTTTAGAGGCTAGATATCATGGTTCTATCTCTGCAGTGATTCCCAATAATTCTCATGGAAAGTTTCCAACTTGGAATATTTCAGCTTAACTTCCCGTGGAATGTTTCTGGAAATTTTAAACTGTCTGTAACAGCTGCTGTTACAGATGTGGAACTCATTTGTCTGCACCAGCCAACAGTGATTTTATTACCCTTTCTGTACTGAATTAGAAAGGATTAACTCACAGTGTAAATTCACAGACTCTAAATGTGTCCATCTGTCTCGTTTTTCTTCTTCTTTGGTATGCAGTTACTCCGGAGGGTCCGAGGAGCTGTCTGATGACATCACCCAGCAGCAGCTACTTCCTGGTGTCAAGTATGTAAAACGCTCGTCCACCAATCAGCATCGAGACGCCTGCAGACATCAGACAGCTGTAGGTTGTTGTGTAGCTTTAATGCTGATATTTCTTTGTTGTCATCAGGGATCCCAACCTGTGGACGGTTAAATGCAAGGTGTGTATTCACTCACACACATGTTGTTTTAAGTAGAAAACACACACAGACACACATTTCCTGACGTGTCCTGTCTCCTCAGATTGGAGAGGAGAGGGCAACGGCCATCGCGTTGATGAGGAAGTTCATCGCCTACCAGTTCACCGACACGGTAAGAAGCTGTTCTGTGTTTTATCAGCAAGTTCGAATCCTGAGTTTCGTTATTTCTCACCTAAACATCTGTTTACAATAAGGTGTGGATTCGTAAGAAGAAAAACGAAAGTTTCTTTGTGCATGTTGTGTCGTCCGGGGAGAGGGTGGAGGAGTAGGAGGCCAGCTAACTTGACAACACTCAACAACCTGCATTTCATCGTGAATCTTTCACCTCATAAATTTAATCAGACAATTAATCTTTTGTCAGTTCACTCTGTTATCAACTTTGCTTTCTTTTTCTCTTGTTTTAGTAGCTGCATATTTTCCATCTCCTCCTGCTTCACTTCATCAAAAACAGGAAGGAACCATCTTTCATCTAAAAAACTTTGATTTCAGCCAAGAAGATATGGGTAGAGGGAGATGGAAAACAGCTTAAGACTGCATTCAGCTCATAACAGGATAAAAGGAATAATAAAATAAACTCTCATTACAACTTGGAAGGGTTAGTGCATTGCTCCAGTTTGGACCAAAGGTTCAGCCAAATAAATGATGCCAAGTCGATTGAATTGAAATTAATTTAGTTTCCATTTAACGAAATCAAATGATTCCTAGGAGACGATAGCTTTCCAGTCGCTTTAGCTGCAGTTTGTTGAGATTTCTGTTGTTACTTTGGCAACCGGGGGCTACCATAGCTGTCAAAAATTCTCCCTTTACAGCAGTAATAGTAATTCAATTAATCGCAAATTTGCACTGTAATATCCACTGAAGCATAATAACTTCTAGCATTTCTACCGAACAGCAGTTTAGGTTAGGTTGTAGTTACATTTCTATGGAGCTGGGACAGTGACATTAAAAATTTGACACTAAAAATAAGATTAAGAATAAGAAGCATTTTATTCTAACAGCCAATCACACGGCACCATTAACCTGACACACCTGTTTTCTGACCGACCGGTTGTAAAAACATCTGTGGATAAGTGAGAAACATGAGAGGAACCGACGAGAGGCTCGAAAGTGAGAGTGAAAAACTCACATTTGGAGCCCAGATTAAGACGTTCTGAAAAATTAACAAAGATTGAAACACAACAAATCTTTTCAATCACTAACATTTAAAATTAAAGATAAAATCCTTTGACGATTAGTGAGTTAAGACTTTAGGACAGTTGTTGACAGTTGTTTCTGTTACAGGTTAATTTTTCAGTGAAAGTTTATTTACTTCAGCGTCAGATAACATCATCCTGGAGGGTGTTGAGGTGTTGGAACGTTCCTGCTTTCATATTCATGATTCATTATCAACATTGTTGTAACTGTACCTTCTCCACCCAACAGCCACTGCAGATCAAGTCCGTGGTCGCCCCGGATCACGTCAAAGGTTACATCTACGTGGAGTCGTACAAGCAGACACATGTGAAGGCGGCCATCGAGGGCATCGGCAACCTGAGGATGGGCTTCTGGAACCAGCAGATGGTTCCCATCAAGGAGATGACGGACGTCCTCAAGGTCGTCAAAGAGGTCACGAACCTGAAGCCCAAGTCCTGGGTCAGGCTGAAGAGAGGCCTGTACAAGGACGACATTGCTCAGGTACCGACTGAGGACACAAAGAAACTGTCAAAGCACTACTCGTAAGGGAGATTAAAACTCAATGTACTGGTACTTTGACTCTATTAACATTTAAAGAACTGTCTAAATCTAGCATTGCAAGATACAAGCAAGTAACTGATATTTTTCAGCGCAACCTGGGCTATTTTGAGTTGTTGTTATGTTGCTATAATCCCTCATGACATAGTAAATGGTAGACAACAGAATTTGAATTTATGAGCTTTTTTTAAAAAAAAAAAGTACCAATGTTTGTAGTCTTTATCCATGTAGTCCAAGGCTTCAAGTACTACACTTCTATGACACAAAACTGTTCCAGATATGGTCATCGCTATCTCAAAAACTGCCATATCCAAAAAACTCCCTTGGGAACCGCCAAGATACAGGTTTCCCACAGGTCTCTTCCCGCAATACCAATTCATGGGAAAACTGTATCTTGGCAGCCTTCCTTTGCAAGTGTCATTTTTATTCCACACACTACATTTTTCTCGCATCACTTACTGATGCATCACTTACAGACACATTATTTTATCTTTGAAGTGTGAGTTCATGTTGCGCTAGATTTCTAAAAGCTAAGAGCACAGCATGGCACTTCTCCATTTTGTGACTCTCATTTATCTCTTGATCAGCTCTTTGCTTGCGGTTCAACAACACAGCTTATGATTGGTCTATGTAGTCAATATGGTTGCCATGAATTTGATGCGGCCACAGTTGTTTTGATTGTTGATAATGGATTAATAAGGACACAAATAACAGATTTGTCATTTCATTTTTTCCTGGAAATACCGAAAAATAACACCAGTTTCCATGATGGTTTACGAAGCCCCTGCAAGGGTTATAATTGCAATACCTTGTTGTAAAGGCAAAACAGAGTGCAGCAAGGTAGATTTTAAAGTAAGTCCCTACACAAATCAGTTAAAGAAATACTTATGAAAGTATCAGATGAGTACTTTTAAACAGGAGAAACTTTTTTTTTTTTTGGTGAATTGACTTGAGTGAAGATTATTTGGTCAAAAATAAACTTGTACACTCAACGGTTTGTTAGTGACAGAAATCAGCTCTTTGTCGCCTGTTGTATTGTTTTCTTCGCTCTCCAGGTCGACTACGTGGAGCCGAGTCAAAACACCATCTCCCTGAAGATGATCCCTCGAATAGACCTGGACCGCATCAAGGCCAAGATGAGTCTGGTAGGACTAACACTCGTGAACTCACTTTTTCTCTGCCTGATGCAGCGTGATTTATAGTTAGCTCACACGTCTGTGTTTGTGTTATCTGTAGAAAGACTGGTTCGCTAAGAGGAAGAAGTTCAAGAGACCTGCTCAGAGACTGTTTGATGCTGAAAAGATCAGGTACACACACACACATCAGCGTCTATAAAAGGGATACAAATCACACTAATGTAGACAAAATAAAACTAATGAAGGACCCTGATAAAACTGAGCATTCAGTTACACAACTCAAACCTGTAACTGATTAAAATTCGACTGTTGGGTCAACCACCACTTCTCCACTGGGTCAAAACAGCAACAATTTGGGGATGGGAAGAAGTGGTCCAGTGAGTAGGGATGGGTGGTTGGTTGAGGGGCAGCGATTCCTCCAGTCTGGAAGCCAAAATACCCTTGGGTGAGATACTGAACTCCAAACCACCCCAGATTTAACACAATCACTTCCATTCATCATCAGATTGATGTATTGATACACCCCTAGCATTAACAGTCTGACCGTGGGGAAGAATTCACAATACACAGCCCAGAGAATGTTGCAGGAAACAGCAAGCATGCTAATTATCGCGCTCCCAACCTGACGCACCTTCTTCGGGTCTTGGAGAATTCTGTTTGGTCTCTAGCCGTTGACCTGGAGACAATCCTTGACCTGAAGGTCCTGCACCCTTTCCAGACCAGGCTCTGGTGCACAACATGTCTTCAACTGATCCTTTCAAAAATATGTTCCTGAGATATTTTGCGATATCCTCCAAAGAAGTTCATGAGAATCAGGGGTTGCCTGCTATGTAAAGGACTAACGATGATGATTTGATTGACAGGTCCCTGGGTGGGGAGGTCAGCCATGATGGAGACTTCATGATCTTTGAGGGGAACCGTTACAGCCGCAAAGGATTCCTGTTTAAGAGCTTTGCCATGTCTGCTGTGGTGAGGAGGACGTTTCAGTTTCTAATGACACATTTGGATCCAGCTCATCTTTTGTGAGATGTCAGCTGAACAATTAAACATTTGCCTTTTACTTATTCCTCTCTTTCTGACAGATCACAGATGGAGTGAAGCCCACGCTGTCAGAGCTGGAGAAGTTTGAGGACCAGCCTGAAGGAATTGACCTGGAGGTGGTCACAGAGTCAGGTACGCTGTCTCTTTTCAGTGAAAGGTTTAATTTTATTCAAAAATGTCTGGCGACTGAAACATAATTTGTGTGCGTTTACGTACAGGTAAGGAGCGTGAACACAATCTGCAGGCCGGTGACAATGTGGAGGTGTGCGAGGGCGAGTTGATCAACCTGCAGGGAAAAATCCTCAGTGTGGACGGCAACAAGATCACCATCATGCCCAAACACGAAGACCTGAAGGTATGCACAAACTCGTACCCCCAGAGGTTGACTGTTTAAAACTACCAATCGAGTTTTCCTCATATTATTCCTGCTGTGTGGTTTTAATCAAGGACCCCCTGGAGTTCCCGGCTCACGAGTTAAGAAAATACTTCCGGATGGGCGACCACGTGAAGGTGATCGCTGGGCGATACGAAGGAGACACTGGCCTCATCGTCAGAGTGGAGGAGAACTTTGTCATCCTCTTCTCCGACCTCACCATGCACGAGGTACCCGCTCTTTTAACAATACTGTGGTTAAAAGTAGTCAAACCAACTCAGCATTAACCCAACTTATTAATCTAGAACTAGATCCTCGCATACTCCAGGTCACTGGTCCTTAAATTCTTGTTATGGAAAATACTTAGTTGTTGTTTGCTATTGGAAAAAAACAGAAAAACCCAGAAAACACTGTTACACTGTACAGCTTGATGCTGGAGTTTAAAGAGGTACTGTGGGAGGGGTGGGTGTTTCCAGTACTCTCAGGGGGTCACTTAAGTCAAGTTTCTCTGAGTGTGGTTGGTTTTTTGTTCATTTGTTTTCTGTTATGAAACAACACTATTGGCAACAATAGCTGATTCCCTGGAACTATTTGCTCTTAATTCAGCCAAGGATGTTTGTAAAGCATGCTGCACCTCCTGCGTGGAAGCTATTACCTGAAGTCAGATTTGATCTGAAAATTTACTGCATTCACTGGGAAAAAAGACTCTTCCAACAGGTTATTTGATGTGTCATGTCAACTGAATTTCCAGGAAAATAGTATATCTTTATGATGTAAAAGAACCTAAATCAGACAAGTATTTTGCCTTTAAACTAGCTCCAGTTCTCCAGTCCAGCTCAGTTTCTCAGGTTCTTGGCAGGTAGGTTGTTCCAGCATTGTCTAGAAGTTGCCACAGCTCCTCTGTGGATCAGCTGTCTTCTCCTCTGAAGATAATTCTAGGTTTGGTCAGGTCAGAGTCAGGCTGTGTTGTTGTTGACCTGCGATCTTACTGCGTTTGTTTTTATCAACTTTTATGAACAATAAAAGAGAACCATGTTATGTCTGTCCTAGCTAACTTTAGCTTAATACACCAGTGACCAAAACAGCATCACAACGTAACAAACATCAGATAAACGTCAGCATAGTACAACTAAACAACATTGTGCATCAGTAACTGACAGTACGTTATTTGATACAGCAGGCGAGCTGAGTCTTCAGCCATGGTGGCTTAGCATTTAGCATCTTAACAGGGCTCCCCCTTGTGGCAATTCAAAATAAATCAATACAGGACTGTATGCTAGCTAGGCGGCTTTTTAAGTGTCACTCTTGAGGATATTAATGATTTTCCCGACGATGGAAATTCACTACGATCAACTTATTGTGAGTTTTTTTATCACTATGGGCGATAAAATGATATATCGACCCATCCCTACTGTCAACTTCTCCTGTACTTCGTCTCATTGAACAGATTTAGATGTACTGAGTATGTCTGAAGCTGCTATGTTCTTCACTTTTAAGTCCCTTTGGGTAAAAACATGGCGTAATAGAGTTTAAAACAACACAATCTGCAGTGTCATGAACAGAACAGAAGATTAAATGATTTATTTGACGAAAATTCTGGGGAATCCCAAATCAAAACCAAATGCAGCAGATCCTGCCTTTAATAACTGAGCTCAGAAGAGATTGGTTGGATTGAAATGGAGATATTTCTTAATACTACAATATGTCTGTCTTATTGAACAGTACAGAATATTCATCTCATGGCAGTGTGTATAAAATCTGAATAAAGCTGAAATGAAACAACAGGTGGAGAAGAAAAGAAACAGATGTTTAATTAACTTCACAGATCTCATCCTGTGAAGACATTTGGCTTGAAAAATAAATAATACATAGCTTTTATCACCGAACAAAAGCTGTTCCCTGAAACAAATTACAAGACGGTAGGAAAGATTTGATCGCTAATTGAACTGCTCTTTGTTTGTGTGTTCACAGTTGAAGGTGTTGCCTAGAGACCTGCAGCTCTGCTCGGAGACGGCGTCCGGTGTTGACGCAGGAGGCCAGCACGAGTGGGGGGAGCTGGTTCAGCTGGACCCACAGACCGTCGGAGTCATCGTCCGACTGGAGAGAGAGACCTTCCAGGTAATAGTCTGACCCCAGGGGTGGATGGAAACGACAGCACGATCAGCAGATCTAAACATGAACCTACAGTCACTTTTAGCCACGGTGAGGTCACATTTAGATAGAGAAGGGTCTTTTTTAGCTACAGGAAGGTTCATTTTAGCCAGAGGACAGTCACTTTTAGCCAGAGAAGGGTTAGTTAAGCCACACAACAATCAGTTTTAGCCAGAGAACAGTAGGGTTTAGCCACAGGAGGATTCCTTTTTAGCCATAGGTCAGTAAATTTAGCCACAGGACAGTTACTTTTAGCGGAAAAGGATCCTTATTTTTAGCCTTAGAGTAGAAACTAATTTATAAGATTCCATTAAGTGAGCTGCGTCTGTGTCCTCTCAGGTGCTGAACATGCACGGGAAGGTGCTGACGGTACGTCACCAGGCGGTGAACCGCAGGAAGGACAACCGTTTCGCTGTAGCACTGGACTCCGAGCAGAACAACATCCACGTCAAGGACATTGTGAAGGTCATCGATGGGCCGCACTCTGTAAGGACAGAGCTTATTCATCTGCCTCTGCTGTGTGTTTACGTCTTTATCAAGTACTTCCTGCTTGAATGAGAGTCCTGCTGAATGTTTAAAATGTTTACCTTTGGGACTTCACAATGGTTTGCTTTGACAGTTAAGAGCCATTTTATTTTAGTCCTTTGTCTACGCTGAAGAGCATTGTTGACTGAATCATTCTGTGGTATTTATAATCAGTGATTCGTGCCTTTCTGGAGTCAAACTGTCAAACAGGATGCTTCATGAACTCCTGGGTGTCCAGACAGAAACCTTCCTCAAAAATTATACAGTCAAGCTTGCAAGGAGTTCACAGGGGAGACTTGCATTCTTTGGGGTTTGCAAATGAGATTAGTTCAAATTGCGATTTCAGTTAAAATTCTATAAATCGTTCAGCTCTAGTCCCGGATGAGTATTGACTCTCTGTGCCACTACATCAACTGACTTTTGTTGACAACTGGGCTAAATTCCCGCTACATCAAGATTACCACACCAGTCACGAAACACCAAAACCAACACTGACACCTACTGGCAGAAACGTGTATTGCCTTACAGTTAGTCAAGGTAAAGCAGCTTAGTTCTCCCTGTTTACGAGTGACACAAAGTGATTTAAACGACACTAATCATTGCAGTTAAACATTGTGTGTGTGTGTTTTTCTCCCTGCAGGGCCGAGAAGGTGAAATCCGACACCTGTTCAGAGGCTTCGCCTTCCTTCACTGCAAAAAGCTGGTGGAGAACGGAGGCATGTTCGTCTGCAAGACCAGACACCTGGTGTTAGCTGGAGGATCCAAGGTAAGTTGTGTTTTAATATAGTGTGTAATGTGTCTGGTAGTAATCACACAAAACTGCAGCTGTTAGGAGAGGGCCCTCACACAACTGCAGCCTAAACATCTGCAGCTATAAATCTCTGTAGATATGCAGCTTGTTGTTTCAGCAGCAGAGATAATAAGCATTTGATGAGGCCTTAAGTATAAAAACATGTTGAACATTTTTATGTAGGAAGTGAGCATTTACTGAGCCAGTAACTCTCAAAATGCCAAAAATTAAGCTTTGTGTTTTGCTGTTTCAGCCCAGAGATGTGACCAACTTCACGGTGGGAGGGTTTGCTCCAATGAGCCCCCGCATCAGCAGCCCTATGCACCATGGTGGAGGAGGTGGGTGTCAAGACAAGAGCCAGTTTGGCCTTGTTGCTATGTTGGAAAGTGTTATTCCCAATCCCATGGCTAACAGAGACAGTAGAATAAAGGAGGTTCAGAGGAAAATCATAATGGTGGCAGTTCGGCTGCTTTTCTGGCTCTTCCTGCTGTAGAAGAGCCTGAGCTTTAAACTCTTTGGTGTGAGGTTCTTCCTTCTGTTTATGCCCATTTTTTAAAACTGAGACATTCATGGTTCCCAGAGGATGCGTTCTGTTCACTTTGTTTCACAAATTTATTGCTGCAAAACATAAAAATGACATTCCAGCCTCAGTTGTACTTTGTGTTTAGTGCCAATTAGCAGATGATACCATGCTAACACGCTTAACTAATATGATGGGCATGCTAAGTATTAGCATACCATCAGCCTGGTTCCTCCACAAAAAGCCAGTGGGATTTTTTCATAGTGTTTTGGATTATTCCAGAAAATAAACAGTGAGCAGCTAAAGTTTCTGATCCTTCAGGTTTAGTTGATCAGATCATCTTCACAGATGAACACCACTGTTCTGATGTTTGAAGCTAAATCCAACTCCAGAAGTAAGAAGCTAATGTTAGGCTATAAACCAACTACACCACGGTCACATGACGTCAACGTCTCCACCACTAAGCTTCCAACTGGTCATTTCATTTAGCTCTGAGCTCTTCTACAAAAGCCTTTCTTCTTAGAAAGTTAGTGAGAGTTTGAAAGAGCGTGAGTAGAAACACAACGAGGCTGTAAAGGTGGACTGGTGAGTAGATGGGTTTTCATGTTAACGTCCCCGACAACCTCTGTAGTCTCATTTAGAACCAAAAACCCACTGACTGGGATGAGGGAACAAGAAGTGCTAACATCCCAACTTACTTCCTGGTTTTACAACTCATTCCTACACTTCTCAAATTTAGATGGATTGCTTGCTTCCTATAGAAGCACAGCAGCTGTTTGTAGCTCATTTCTATGCTTACTCGGTCTTTGACCCCTTTCTCACCACCTGCTTGACATCAATTAGCTCCAGCTGAACTTGGAAAATAAAACAACTCCGTTTGTAAATCATAGATAGGAGGACATCGCCAAATCTCCAATTAGCAGGGTTGGTAGAGTGTGGATACGATGCTTATGCTGGGTTAAGACAACATGTGCGCAAAGATCCTGTAATCTTTGAGCTGTCTGGGAAATTTACAGGCATATGTCTACAAAAAACTGATAGCGCTGAAAAAACTTTGGCCAACAGACAAAATGTTAATCTGTTGTCCTGAGTTGTTATTTTTATCTTTAAAAGTTGACAGATGGTATAAAATATGACTCAAGCCCAAAGCTTTATTTGTTTTACATGGCAGCTAAAGTTAAGTTCCATTTCATGTTTCTGCCAAGAGGTTGAAGAAGCGATGGATTATTTACATCTGATGTCTCAATATTTGTCTTTCAAAATGCATGGTAATAGTTTCATAAATCAGGCAGCAGATGCTGGTGGGAGCTGGTCAGTAATCATCAGACAGTTCAGACCCATAGCTATGTTGATCTTTAATGAGATAATGCTGCTGTGTGTTGCGTTCAGGTGCTCAGCAGAGAGGAGGAGGTGGAGGAGGGATGGGGCGTGGCAGAGGACGACGAGACAACGAGCTGATTGGTCAGACGGTCCGCATCTCCCAGGGTCCCTACAAAGGTAAGACTCGAGAGTGAAGACTCAACATTATCGGTGTCAGATTTCAGATTTAGGAAAGTGACAGTGACGGCAACTGCCTCCATTTCCCAGGGTACATCGGTGTGGTGAAGGATGCGACGGAGTCCACAGCCAGAGTGGAGCTGCACTCCACCTGTCAGACCATCTCTGTGGACAGACAGCGCTTAACCACCACGTATGTACTAATGCTTTTACTCAGGGCTGGGTGATGCAGCAAAAATTGATTGATTCATATTGATATTTATCTGGATATATAACTTCAAGATGGAAAAGTATCCTGACAACGACTGAAGCCTAAAGAAACCAGTGGACTCTAAACTCAGCACTAAAAATTAACTTGTGTAATAACTTAACAAAAACCTGTGACAACTATGATCATAGATTTCTGATAGGACCTTCTATGTAGAGGTGAAAACTAGTCAGTCTGCAATTTTTGAGAAGTTTTTCCTGTCTAGGGAGTTCGTACCTACAGTCCAGCACTTTCATTTCCATTGTGCTCAGGGGCTCATGCTTCTTTTCAGGCTGTGGATGCAAAAGACAACACGATAGATGTTAGTTTTGGTTCAGCCCTGTTAGCTGTTAGCACTGATAGGACTCGGTGTGGACGGACAAACAGCATCTTCATCCTCTCTTTGTGGTCGTTGGGATGATACCTTTTCAGATGATTGTAAAGAATTGTTTTGTTTCCATCTTTGTTGGTACCGACATGTTTTTTTTTTTTTAATCTATCAGTCTCTAACCTTACACTGATCTCCCCTCGATCTCCAGGGGAGCTAAGAGACCTGGAGGAACAACCTCTGCCTATGGACGTACGCCCATGTACGGCTCCCAGACTCCCATGTACGGCACCGGCTCCAGAACGCCGATGTACGGCTCTCAGACGCCGCTGCACGACGGTAGGACGCCTTTTTGTTTCTGTCTTCCTGTTTGAATCCACGGCTGAGACTGAAGGTGTTGCTCATCCCTCACCACCCTGGTCCTGTCTTTTGTCCCCCCAACAGGAAGCCGTACGCCTCATTACGGCTCTCAGACCCCGCTGCATGATGGGAGCAGGACGCCAGGTCAGAGCGGCGCCTGGGACCCTAACAACCCCAACACACCGTCGAGGTAAGACCCAATATTCATGTGTGTTTACTTCAACAAAGAGAGTTCGGATTTATTAATTTTTTTTTTTCTCCTCTCTCCAGAAATGACGAAGAGTATGACTTTGGCTATGACGACGAGCCCTCCCCGTCCCCTCAGGGCTATGGAGGAACGCCCAACCCTCAGACCCCAGGTTACCCAGAAGTCCCTTCGCCGCAGGTCAACCCTCAGTACAACCCTCAGACACCTGGCACGCCTGCTATGTAAGTATTCGTCAGATTCTGTCCTTTTTTGGCTTAAAAACCCTCAAATTTCAACATGTTCAGAATCTGCCTGTTGCATCAGCTCCTGGCACACAAACGCAAACAATTTTGTCCACTGTCTCACAAAGTTGGACTGTTTAGATTCTGATGGATTGATATGTTGAATGACCTTAAATCCCCTGTCCTCACTGTGCAAGAAATGTTTCCTTTTTCGCAGAGAAAAGAGATTAAACTCGAGTAACCTGGAGGCTCGTTTCACCACCAGAAGATGTCCCAGTGTTTTAAAACTCAGCCTCATCTGTCTGTGTTTCTGTGTTGGCAGGTATAACACAGAGCAGTATTCCCCCTACGCAGCCCCGTCCCCTCAGGGCTCCTATCAGCCTAGTCCCAGTCCTCAGAGCTACCACCAAGTGGCGCCATCGCCGGTCGGCTACCAGAACACGCACTCGCCAGCTAGCTACCATCCGACGCCCTCCCCCATGGCTTATCAGGTAGGAGATGTGGACCATATCAACTGTGATTGGTCGGTTTGTACACGTCTTTTCATGGGAATAAACTGTAAATTGGGGTAATGTATCCAAACGTAAATATAAACAAATATAAAGTCAGTGAAATGGTGTTAGCTAGCTTACGTTTAGCAGCTAGCTACTGTAAATGGATGTAGATGTATTCTGTTGCTGGTTAAACTTTAATTGCGCAGCTCAAATATATCAAGCCCAGTATTCTGATCCAAACTGACTTGAAGAATTTTTGAAATTAGAATTTTTGAATTTACTCCCAAAAATGCATCGTGAAAAGTAGCGATATGTACCATCATGCATTGTGTTCACGACACCAGAGGACGAAAAATGGCCGGGAGGAGAGTCAGAGTGACCGCAAGGCAAGTTTTTTGTACGGGAACATTTCAACAACAAGGAAATTCAAAGTGTTTTTTTATATAAAACTTGACAGAGTGTAAAAGAAACACATAAACGGACAAGCACAATTAAATATAGTTAATAAGGAGTTAGAAAATAAAAATAGACAGTAAGACAAAGAAAATATGAGTAAAAGTCAGAATGCAGAGAAAGAAATTTATCATAAGCTTAAAATTTGATCTGCTTCTCTGTTTTATTTATAGAGTAAATGATCTGATATAGATCTGAGGTGCAGTTTTCTTGTCTTCCTACAGCCTCTGACAGTGAATTGGATTTCTGTTCAGATGGATGTGTGTAGGCAGCTCACTCTCCCAGAGGCCATTAATTAGCTGACTGAGATACTAGGTGGATTCTTCTCTGACTCTCATCCCTCCCACACAATTATTTTCTCCATTAGTTAACATCTTTTACAGCTCATCATCGATGACAGGTGATATTCTCGGTTGTTTCCTCCCAGACGCCGTGAACTCGTTCTCAGTCATCATGAATTTATTCCCTGTTACAGCAGCTTCACAAACTCCTCCTGACTGGAAAACACTTGTTAGCCTAGAGTTAATCAGCCTTAAAAGTGTTTGGTTTGTTCGGTTTAAATAAAAATAATTGAAAAAATATTACAGCTATGTATATGTGCAAAATGGCTCTATGGCACATGTGTCAAACTCAAGGCCCCCGGGCCACATCCGGCCCGGCGTGCAATTATATCCGGCCGCGAGATCATTTTATATTATTATCATTAATGGCCCGGCGCTATGAAGCACTGATAACACAATAAACTACCGATCCCATAATGCAGCGCTTCAGTTGCCTTGCCGAACGTTTCCCGCGTCAACCAAGTGCGCACTTTGCTGATTAACTGAGCGCACTGCGCTTTGGTGACTTTGAAGCACAGAAAAAGAATTTCGAGTTGCTTCGCAACCCATTTGCCGTGGAAACTGCACCTGTGCAGATTCAGATGGAGCGGTTTGAGCTGCAGTGTAATGGGACACTGCAGGGCCCGCACAGTTTATTCACTCCATTCCCACAGCAATGCCCCAGCAACAAAACAGCACACACTGATAAGCACCTGCAGTCCATCCTGAGAATCTCCACAACACAGGATCTCACACCAAACATAAAAGAACTTGTTGCCAAAAAAGATGCCAAGCATCCAGCTCTAATAAAATGACATAAAAGCAAAGAAATTCAAATGTTTTGATTTGTTATTTTAACCGTTTACTTAAAGCACAAGCACTGTCACAATTTTTATTTATTTTGTCAGGTGTTTTTTGCAGCATGTTCATATTTCTAACTTGTATAATTTTGACAGGATATATTTTCATGGAGAGCAAAATATTTTAAGTTATTTAAAGTTTAAGTTTATTTATTCTGGAATAATATTCCTGTCTGTTTTTATTCATATTTATGTTCAGAACATTTAGTTTTAGTGTGATCAATAAATGTTTATCCTGTTCGGCCCCCGACCTGAACTGTGTTTTGAATTTTGGCCCCCGTGCAACTGAGTTTGACACCCCTGTCCTAGGTGGACGAACCTTGGTAGGCTTATGTAACATGCAGAGACGTGCAAAAAACTCTCTTGACGTCACAGCCTAAAACTTACAGGAAGTTGGCCATTTTGACTTTAAAATGCAAATTTTTTGCCTTTTACACGCATCATATTTGATCGAACTCCTCCTACAGATTTTATCATATCGATCTTAATCTCAGTCAGGATACTCTTAAGACATTGTGATTGCAAGTTTGAGTCTCGCCGTGAAACAGGAAGTTGTGTTTAAGTTGCTGTAACTCAGCCATACTCTGTCCAATCTGCCCCAGATTTCACAGGTTTGATAATGGTCCAGGCTTGAACACATCCACGTGTCAATATTAAAATATAGTTATAGCGCCACCGACTGGCAACAGGAACAACAGGTTGGGCTGCAGAAGCTGTTTTTATATTTTGAAATAATCTGTTAAACCAGTTGAACAGTTAAAAGCACATGTGGAGAATTACTTTTGAATCACTTCTAACCGTGATCCTGTGCTGTCTCCACAGGCCAGTCCCAGCCCCAGTCCTGTGGGCTACAGCCCCATGACGCCCGGAGCGCCCTCTCCTGGAGGCTACAACCCCCACACCCCGGGCTCCAACATCGAGCAGGGCAGCAGCGACTGGGTGACCACCGACATCCTGGTCCGGGTCAAGGACTCCTTCATGGACCTGATGGGACAGACCGGCGTCATCAGGAGCATCACGGTAACAAAATCGCACAGCAAGCGGCGTCTCGGTAAAACTTAGCACAAACGTTCGCTTGGATTCGAGGATGAAGCGAGGCAGATGTTGGTCGTCATAGGTCAAGGGTCAAAGGTCATATATCCTCAGAGATGATGGCGAATGTTTTCTCTGGTTTTTAATCGTGTTTACCAAGTTTATTTCTAAACATTATTTATTTATTTATTCCACATTTAACGCTCTTTCTTGAGACTTTAATTCGTACATGAATTAATTTTTTTGAGCCGCTGTTTAGCCAGTGCTTACGGAAAATCCTGAAGGAAACAGGTTCTGCATGAGTTGGGTCCCAGTCGCCTTTTATCAGTCAGATGCCAGTGTTTTTGTCGCATGAAGTGAAACCAGATGAGTCGGAGAATCTGAAACGTGGTTCCTTTCAAACGATCTGCCAACTGAAAGTCACCCGGTCATCATTTACACCTCTCACAAAGACTGTTGTGTATCCTTGGCTGCAGCTTAGCAGCTGTCGTGTCAAAATATCCTCCACAAGCCAAAAGCTGGAGAAAATCCAAGTCTTTCTGAGATGTAATATCAGAGGGGAAAATTAAGCTTCTGTCATTATTATTATTATTATTATTATTATCATTATTATTATTGTCTGTATGTTTTTATTGGAGAGATTTCGGTGGATTTAGGCTGACGTGTCGAGGCCACACTGTTGCTACAGTTGTGCCACGGTTATGAAACATCCTATTTCCCATGAAGTTTCCATCTGGTCCTGCTTCAGTCGATTATAGGTTTTTTTTTTGTTTTTTTTCCTTCAATAAAAAGGAAATATTTCAAATTTACCAATGAATTTTACTCCGATATCCAGCCAGGAAACTTTAAAAATATCAAGTATTTGAACAGAGTTTGGTGCGTTTGTTAAAGCTGCAGCACTTCCTACTCCAGAAGAAGATCATGGGTAATAATGAACACTGTTTGGTGCATTGATGATAAAATACACTGGTAACATAATATTTCTGTGTTTTTACAGGGGGGGATGTGTTCAGTGTTCATGCAGGAGTCAGAGAAGGTGGTCAGTATCAGCAGCGATCACCTGGAGCCTGTCACTCCCACCAAAAACAACAAGGTGACTGCTGCTAACTGGATGTTTTCTCCTCTGAACTGTTGAGAAATCACAAATTACAGCCAGACTTTATTATTTTTTCTTCCTCTTTTCACGTGTTTTCAGCCCTCAGATTCCACCTTCATGGTTTATCAATGGTGAAATCTGCTTCCCAGAGGAGGAGATTTCTGAGTTACTGGTGTTTCTGAGACAAATATAGATAATTATTTATTTAATCATTTTTTAAATATGATATGATCATATCATGATTAAAAGAAGTAATCAGATACTTTACATAAGTAAAAGTACCACGCAATAATGCAAAGAAAGTAACAGATGGAGGCAGTGGTATTCCAGTAGCTGCTCGGTAAAATCTGTGTTTTTGTCAATGGAGTCTGGTAGAGATATATAGTGATGTTTCTGGTTAAACAAAAAGGAGCTTACACTCTAATAAAAATTTGACATGGACAATTTAATGTGCATGACATGTATAAGATTCTACATCCTTCCAAACATGTTGTTAAACTGGTGTTTTCCTGCTCCAGGTGAAGGTGATTCTGGGAGAGGACCGCGAGGCGACGGGGATCCTGCTGAGCATCGACGGAGACGATGGCATCGTCCGCATGGAGCTGGACGACCAGCTGAAGATCCTCAACCTGAGGTTCCTGGGACGCCTCGAGCACTAAAGAAAGATGGACACAGAGATGGAGGGAGGGAAAACGTGCACGACGCAGAATCTCAAAACACAAACGTGCAGCGAGGTGGGAGTACTGACTGCAGGCGGACATGTTGGGAATTTTTATTACTTTTTGCGAAGGGCCAACAACCTCTCACACAGAAGATTAGATCCAGAGATGAGAAATCATGTTTTTTGTTACTTTGCCGCCTCTCTCTCTCTCTCTCTCTTTCTCTCTTTCTCCTCCTGTTGTTTTTATTTTTTTAATTTTTCGTTAGCTTCGCTGTATTCTTACTAGTGGGTCTGCGTTTGTTTTTAGTGCTTTCTCAATGTTTCTGTCAGTACTTTTTGTTTTTCTGGATGCAGGAGGGTTTCAAGAAAAAAGAAAAATAACTAAATGTAACATGTCAATAAAATGTGAACCAGTTCATAAGTTTGTCGGCATGTGCATTTTTAGCCACGTGGCTATGGAGGAGGTGACGTCCGCCCAAGGTGAAATCTCAGTCTCTATCAGTACCAGACTCCATTGACAAAAACATTAATTTTACAGAGCAGGACACTGGAGTTCCTGGAATACCTGATTCCAAAGATTTTTGTCCCTAGCAGTCATTACCCCCCAAAACATGGGAGAATCAAGTTGAGTCATAAGACAAAACCTGACGAACTGGAAGATTTCAGAATCCTCGTACGCCGGCTGTTTGATTTCCAGTGTGTGTTGGCAGGACAAGAAAGAGGAAGTAATTTATTTGGCAGCGCCACAAACAAATGAACCGTAATTTTTGAGGCATGCATCAAGGCTGCAGGCCTCTAACTAGTACTGAGTAATTACAGTGTTTCATGGAAGGTGTGCTGGTTTGCAGAGCGTGGCGCTGGAATTGGCAGCGGTGCTTATGAATGAGCTTTTGAAAATAAAACAACACATTTAAAGCCTTTAAATGTATTTTATTTATTTATTGAGCTGATAAAAAATCAGAGGTAGGCTTGTGCTTGAAAGGAACTCATCCAATAAGTGCTATTACTCTGACGATGATAAGAAGCTGGAGGTTTCTCAGGTGGCCCGACGTCCGATTAGCCACAGGGCTGCTGGGGCTGCTGGTGGTCTATGGGGAAGTAGTAGAAAGGGACTTGAGGAGGACAGGGGTGTCCGTGATGAGTCGGGCTCGGTTTCGGTTTAAAGCTGGACGCCGTGTCCCAATCGGTGTCGTGGTGGTGATCGCAGCCGAGGGTCAGGTTGTGAGACAGAAGGATCTTCAGCTGGAACCAAACCTCCCTCTCCTGAGGGAGGAAAGAGGGGAAACTGGAGATGAAACTACTCCTACACCTTGTAAGATGCTTTAAATCAATTATCACTGCTGCTGCTAGTTCTTCTGCCAAGGTTTAAGTGCCTATAAAAAGTATTTTATTTCATTTCATTGCCTAACCACGTTAAAGTGGATTAAAGTGATTTCTTGACTCTGATCAACAGAAACAGACTCTGCAGTAAAGTCATCATCCAAAGTATTCACCTACTGCCAAGTTGGATCTCAGCTGTTAACCTGGTGAGTAAAGTCTTCTAGTTATTATTAGACCCAATGTGTAAGAAGTTAGAATTGAAGGAACATTTTGAATAAATGATGTTCTGGTTTGTATGCCTCCATCTGCAGCCATTACTAGCAATGATATGTTTTCATGTCGTCCGTCTGTCCCATTCTCGTGAACCCAATATCTCAGGAACACCTCAAGGGAATTTCTTCAGATTTGGTACAACCATCCACCTGGACTCAGGGATGAGCTGATTCAAATTTAGAGGTCAAAGGTCAAGCTCACTGTGACCTCACAAACCTTTTTTTAGCCTAGCAAACACAATATTTTGAGAAGGTTCACTTGGACTCAAAGATGAACTGATTAGATTTTGGTGGTCAAAGGTCAAAGGTCCACACAAAATACATTTTCGACCACATTTAACACACTAATTGTCCGCAACTGGACTGGGTTGATGGAGGCATACAACCACAAGGTGGTAATTGTACTTCATGTACAGTCACCGTCAGGACAAACGTTATATTTTTATTCCCAGTTTTTCAGGGATAAAAATGTAAATATTATCATCAGGAAAAGGACAAGAAAAGATGAAAGGTTGTGCTTGACAAAAGGCAGGAAATACTTGTGGTTTTGATTAAATAATATCCCAAACATTCAACTGACCATGAGAGTTCTCATTGTGTTTCACCCAGTTTGTTTTCCTGGCAGAAATGGGACTGAATATATATTTTACTGCAGGCTAGTGGGGGTTTTGTCTCATGAATTTAAATACAATGACTCATAGTGTTTAAAGTTTTGATCTGGCCAGCAGTAACTGAGACATCTGGACTGACGCGCTGTTGGTTTCAGCCACAAACACTTCATTGTTCTCGAACATTTTGTTTTACTCTGTGGTGAGAGTGTTGGACGGACAGACCAGCTGATCTGCCATTTAGCAGCAGTCAGTTCTAATAATGATTAAACTTGTAAGTGCAGCGCAGAGTCCCCCAACAGACCAACAATCAACAGCGCTGTAGCACGAGGTGTCAATGACATTAGAATATTTATCAACATGATTTATGATCTGTAATCAAAGAAGTTTGGTAAAGATTCAACATGTCTGACTAGCAACTATAAAAGCAATGTCGTTTGAGAGTTATTGAAAACCCTCCTGTAGTGTGGGTTTTGAAGACTTTTCAGGGAGTGGTCACACTCATATCTTGAGTATTTATTCTCACACTGGCTTTTTGGATGTCAGCATGTTTTAAGAAAGGAAAACAAATTTTTTTGCTTAAATTGGACTGGACAGTTAATACCAAGTGTGTTTGGATAGCTACTTTTGAGTTTGAGCCTTCTGTATAAATGACTCAAAACCATAAGCTGCCACTGAAAAACTCTTTACTGATCTTGGATATCAGATTGTTGGTGCTTGACATGGTGAGTGCAGATGATCTTAGAATGTGGGTACATGTTGGATTAACAGAGAGAGGTTCAGAACAAGTTTAGCCAAGCTTAGCACAAAGCGTAGCTCTGTTAAAATAAAGCTCCCAGCAACGCTGATGCTAACTTATCTTCACGTTGTGTCTTATCTGACAAGCTTAGCGCTGTTCTGACTTTTCTGGAAGTTGTGAGTTGTGACGTGTTAGCTGACGTTTTCAGAAAAGACAGAGGCCATGGAAGTTCATTTGTTGCTGAATGGTAAGGTAATATATTGTAACTTTAGTCCTGTAGTTTCTTTTCTTTCCGAGTCACGTTACCCGCCTGCTAGCTTCCTAAATTGTTAGCCTCTGTGGCCTCTTTCAGCATCCATGTCTTTTGCCTAGCAGCCATTTGAACGCTGATCACATCATGTACACACTCCATTCAGTGGTAAAAGTAGAAATACTACTTTGATACTGATAAAAGTACTAGTAGAAGTACGGAAGTCTTACTGGTAATGGTACTTAAAAGTATTAAAAGTAAGAGTATGGCCCCGTTCGTGTTTCATTTCTGTTTTCATGGCGGTAGGCTAGCTGTTTCCACCTACCTCCAGTCTTTGTGCTAAGCTAGGCTAAACCCACCCTGGAGCTGTTTTTCAAAATGTTGGGTTTAACATCGAGCTCTTTTTGGAGAGAGTTACCTCTCTATGTTTAATACACAATCAATCATACATGCAGAGAATAACAGGAACTTTTAAAATTCCTGTTTTTGTCGATGGCGTCTGGTAGAGATATATAATGATGTTTCTGGTTAAACTAAAAGGATCTTACTCTTTAATAAAAGCTCTGTCTCTTTTGTCAGACACTTATAATAACAATCTGAGGCTGTCAGTGGCAAAAACAAGAACTTTAGTGGATGTCCATTGACGTGGACAGTTGCCCATTGGATGACATTGCAGCAGTTGTTGGTGGGTTCTTGTTTTTGATCAATACTGCACCAATTCCAAATATTTTTGTCCCTGTCAATCATTTACACCCAAAAACATGAGAAAATAAGGCCCAGGTTCAAGGCCTCAAAAGCTGTGACTTGAACACCGAGCAAGATAAAGACAGATGCTCTGACCTTGTCGTCTGTTACACACTGGATCTCGTATTTGTCACCCAGGTGTGGAGCCAGGACGCTGCGCACTTCATCAACCTAAACACAAACAAAGTAGATTTTCCTTTAATGAAACACAGTGTAGGAGGTGATGCTTGGATCTGGCAGAGAACGGACACGGCTAATTGGACTCAGGACTTATCAAACCTCGAGTCCAGTCGATGAAACCAGATTGTATATTTTCATTACAACCACTTTGACATGTACAAAAAGTTGTCTGCTGATGCGAACCAGACCTCACACAAAAAAAAAACAAGATCTCAGAAAACTTGGGATGAAGAACTGTTGATTTTCATAAAGCTAGAAGAGGTTACAGCCACTCAGAGTTTAGATACTCATCACATCACAGTTCTCACAAACTGGAGATCACTTAGAAATCACTCAGAAAACAGTGAGAGGTTTAAATGAACTGCTGGACCTGTTTTCTACCAGAAGCAGATTGTTGCATCCATGCCAAAACACCAAAGAAGCCACAGCTCTCCAAAACAAAGATACCTTTTCCAAAGAACAGCATGACGCTCCACAGTGCTACTCTGTGGACTGATGAAACTATGGTTGAAATATTTGGGAAGAACTCACAGCACATTGGTATGAGGATTCACCATCAGGACAATGATCCTAAAAATCGACCCCAGAACGACTTCAAAGAAAAGAGAAACATCCTGAGAATATCTCAGAGCTGAAGCATCGGTGGATTTTAATAGGACGAAATCTTAGTGTGTGTTGTCACCTTGTAGGGTCGTTCACAGGACGGAGTGATGCCAGCGTCCTCCAGCAGTCTGCAGGACAGAGACAGAAAACATTATTATTTTTTTATGCTTTTAATGTTAACATTAGTGTTCCTCATGGCAGGAAAGACTCTCCTCAGTCTGTGTGGTCAGTTTGCAGTGAAGCTTCAAACCAAAACAACAATTGAGATACAACTTTGTCAGGTCAAGAACACCAGCTGTCCTCACACAGCTCTGTACGCAGAGATCATGGGGATGCATTTCCTTCTTTAAACAGTGTATGGGTGAGTCATGTAGAGTGCTGTTTACAGTGTCAGGGAAGCAATGGAGGTCAATGTACAGCCACTTAAAGTGAGGAAGCACATACGTGATAGGCTGGTGGAAGTTAGGGTTAGACTAAGTCCATTTTGCCATGATAAGAGCTGGTCCAATTCTCTAAATGTTAAGGAGAGGAGCTTGTATGTAGACGTGACAGAACTCCTGCTTTGTGTTCGTGACACGATGCAAAATTTCAAAATAAAATACTTTCCCCCTCTAAAAAATACATTTTCTCTTCTGAACAAACGTATAAAAAGGGTCAAAGAGCCCAGAACAGGAAACGATATATTTCTGTCTGAATATAATTTTCTCTGGACCCGTTTTTTTTTTTATCGTTATTTTAATGGCTTAACTTGTATTTTCCTTTCATATTATTATATTATTAGTGTTGGGCAGGAAACCTTATTGGACTGTAGCCTACAGCACTGAGTCACTGAAAGTTGGTTTTTAAAAAAACCTAGTGTAAGTACAGTCAGATTCTCTTTTCCTAATTCGTTATCAGTTCGCGTCTTTCCTTCACCTTCCTTTCCATCGAGGTTGAGGAAAAGTGGTTTAGGAAAAATTTTTTTTTGACGATTTGACCTCTGTAAATTCTGCCAGAAACTTGTGTGTGTGTGTGTGTGTGTGTGTGTGGTGTGTGTGTGTGAGACTCACTTGTGGATGTTGAACTGTCCTCGTAGTTTGAGGCACATCTGGAAGTATCTGGGCGGAGAGTTCATCCCTTCAACACAGGCTGCACACACTCCATGTTTATTCCACTCGTCTCTCCTGTTCACACACACACACACACACACACACACACACACACACACACACAGATGTAAGTATCTCCACACACTCACCACACACAACATGCTGATATCAGCATTAAAGCCTGACTGATGCTGATGAATCAGGGACCAAGAGATGTAGCGCTAGAATAAACTTTGCAGTGCCCTCTGGTGGACAAACTCTGTAATAGATTTTTTCTAAATCTTTGACATTTCTGTGCAGTTATTGATCAGCTGATATTAGGTACACCTGTTCAACTGCTCGTCAACACTGATATCTAATCAGCTAATTGCATGGAAACAAGTCAGTGTATTTAGTCATGTAGACATGGTGAAAATGACCTGCTGAAGTTTAAAGCTTTTCATTTTTAAGTGACTTTGAATATGGTGTGGTTGTTTGAGTATTTCAGAAACTGCTGATCTTCTGGGATCTCTATAGTTTTCAAAGAATGGTCTGAAACAGAGAAAATATCCAGTGAGCAGCAGTTCTCTGGTTGAAAATGTCCTGTTAATGCCAATGGCCAGACTGCTTTGAGCTGATAGGAAGGCAACAGTTACTCAGATAACCACTCGTTAAAACTCAAGTCTGCAGAAAGTCATTTCTGAATGTAAAACATGTCGAAGCTTGAAGCCGATGGCCAACAAATCTCTGAGGAATGTTTCCAACACTTTGTTGAATCGACGCCACAAAGAATTAAGGCAGTTCTGAAGGTAAAAAGGGGGTTCAACCCGGTGCTAGCAAGGTGTACCTAATAAAGTGGGCGGTGAACGTATATATTCCTTGATGTTTCCTACCAGAAGTGGAAGCTGGATTTGCTTGTAATCAGGGATGGCCAGTGTTCATTCAGCTCTGCCTCCAGCTCCTGGAAGATAAAGAAACATCAGCCAATCAGCTCTCAGCCTCCGAGAGTTGGACGATGTCAGGTAACCAGGTGAGCTGATCCTGATCCGGGCTCACCTGGACATCCGACTGGAACATCGGCCAGCAGTTGCAGCATTGTTGTGCCTTAAGAGGCCTGTAGAGAAACATACAGTACAACAATAAACGAAAGGAGGATTCATCATCACTGAGGAGGTCGTCTGGCTCTGAAACAACGTTACACCAAGTGATGATGAATGATGTTTTCTTTAATCTTAAAAACCAACAACTGTTCAGCCAGTGTTTCTCAACTGTGGAGCTCCAACTTTGTCTCATGGTTTTTCTCTGCCGAACAGGACGGGTTCGGAAAAAAACTGTCTGGAAGAAATAACAGGAAACTGACAAACTCTGAGAGACAAAATCCATTTTTTTGCCAGTTTTTGTGCTTTTTAAACGGGTTGGCCAACCCTCTTCAGGAACCAAACATCTTCATTATCAGTGGTTTGTTTAGTTTGGGGACGAGTTCCTGGACTCCTCTCTTGTTCTTCAAACTGGAGCAATTTGGATTTACAGTAAATAGATTGAGATAGGAGGTTTTCAACAATAGACAAGGTAAAAACCATGTGTATGGATATACAGCTTACACTGCTGGTTAAATGTCTGAAATAACACAAGCTCAAGACATTTTCAGGTTTTATTCTCCGGACATAAAATGGGTCAGTAAATCCCCCACTCCTGATGTTTGAAGCTTTTACGTGTCTTAAAAAAGGCGGTTGCTAACGAGTGTCTAAATGAGACTACAGAGGTTGTCGGGGACGTTAACATGAAAACCCACTAATCCCAACCAATGGGAACTTTTCTTTCAGCTAAAGTTTCTGATCCTTCAGGTTTAGTTGATCAGATCATCTTCACAGATGAACACCACTGTTCTGATGTTTGAAGTAAGAAGCTAATGTTAGGCTATAAACCAACTACACCACGGTCACATGACGTCAACGTCTCCACCACTAAGCTTCCAACTGGTCATTTCATTTAGCTCTGAGCTCTTCTACAAAAGCCTTTCTTCTTAGAAAGTTAGTGAGAGTTTGAAAGAGCGTGAGTAGAAACACAACGAGGCTGTAAAGGTGGACTGGTGAGTAGATGGGTTTTCATGTTAACGTCCCCAAGGGAACAGGAAGTGCTAACATGCTAACATGCTAACTTACTTCCAGTTATTTTAGGTTCATTCCTGCAGCTCTCTATTGTATTTAGCCTTCAAACTTTTGTTGAAGACTGTTTATTTTCTGGAATAATCCAAAACAAAAAAATCCCATTGGTTTTTTGTGGAGAGAACCAGGCTGATGCTAACTTCAGGACTGGACTACAGAAACACATCATCACTGCACCACTCTATGCTGACGACTCTCTAAGGTTTGTCTAAGAAAAGTTGGCAAATGTTGTGACAAAAGCTCAAAGTTAGTGTGTTTTTAAAGGGCAATAGCCAATGATCGACTGACGGACCAATCGCTGACCTCCCTGCTGCAGCCAATAAAACTCAGTGATGAGAACAGGTGAGTCGTTTTGTTGTGAGGTTATTTACCACAGGCCGTGGATCGTCCAGTTGTTGATGCTCTCTGGAATCTTGCACAGAGTCTCTTCTGTCAGGGACTGGAGGACAGACAGACACATGGCCTGTTAACACACCTGTCAGGTCACATGACCTGCCCCCGTCGGCCATGTTGGACAATCAGGTGGGTTTATTGACATCAGCTAATGCTGAGCTTGTTGACCTGATGCTTCTTTACTTTCCTTCTCTACCCACTCATTTATTCCCAAGTCTCCTCCTTTCCCCCTCTGTCTCCTTGTTTCCTTCCCTTATCTCCTCCTTTCTAGCTCTACCTCCTCCTTTCCTTCCCTATCATCTATTTCTTCCTTTGTTTCTTCTTATCTCTCTTTCCATCCTTATCTATACTCTCCTTCATCTCTAGTTTCTCATCCTTTCTCTGTTTTTTTTTTTCTTTATTGCTCTTTCCTCCTTTCCTTCCCTATCACCTTATCCCCTCCTTTCTCATCCTTTCCCTCTCTACCTCCTTGTTTCCTTCCCTTATTTCCTCCTTTCCTTCACTCCCTGATGATGATGAAGCTCACCTGACAGAACCCTCCGGGCCACTGCAGGGTGAACAGGAGACATTTCCAGGAGCAGCAGGTCTTCTTCTCCGGCAGCTCTGAGTCTTGGCGGCCATATTTGTAGTCCTCTTCCCAGTGTCGCACCTGTGTGGAGGTGACGGACAGGTGCAGCAGGAGCAGACCAAGCAGCACCGAGCTCCTCATCTCCTCAGTGATCCAAACTGAACCGATCAATCACCTGGGAACAGGACAGGTACGCACAGGTGAGGAGTTACCTGTACTTAGTACTTTAAAGTACAGTTTTGTAGTACTTGTGTTTGAGTATCTCCGAGTAGCACTAAATGTAGCTGTGGATACTCGTGTACTTTAACTGCAGATACTTTAACTACATGAAGCCAAGATAATTGTGTACTTTTACTTCTGATACTTTAAGTACTTTAATTTAATTCTTATCATATAAACATAATAACAATCCATATTAATTAGAACAAAATCTATGATAATAATAACATGATTTTATTAGACCAATATTATTACAATATTTACATAAAAAATATAAATACATGCATGCACTGAAAAATACACAAACTACACACTGTGAAAAATGATTTGTGGTATAAATATATGAAGTACATTTACAGTATATTTGTTTAAGGAATAAATTGAGAAGTAGAATTTTAAAACATCTGGATTTTGAACTAAGAAGTTCAAAAGTTGAACTAAATAAATTATTCAGATTGAAGATTATGAGTCCCTGGGCAGGACTTAAAACTCAACAGAACATAAAAAATGTATAACCCCTGTTTTTATCATTATTTTTTTTTTCTGGTTGATTTATGCAACAAAAGATTAGAGAAACTCACCAGAGACCTGCTGCTGCTGCAACTGAGCTGCTGTCACAGCTTCACTTTAACTCAGTTCACAAAAAAGAGAAATGAAACTCTGGTTTATTCGCTGTGTGTGTGTGTGTGTGTGTGTGTGTGTGCATCTTTAGGGGAAGCAAGCTCTTTTCTGCACCTGGCAGGTGTCAGAGATTTGTCAAACAAAACCCTCAAATTACTCGCTGTATTTCACTACCAGATTCCACTGACAAAATCAGGAATTTTACAGAGCAGGAGACAGGAGCTGCTGGAATACCACTGCCTCCATCTGTTAGTGTGTCTGTGTTACTGTGTGACTTTCAGTGGTGGAAGAAGTAATCAGATACTTTACTGAAGTAAAAGTACCACACAGTAACACAGACACACTAACAGATGGAAGCAGTGATGTTCCTGTGTTCTGCTCAGTAAAATTCCTGTTTTTGTTAATGGAGTTTGGTACTGATATAAAGTGAGGTTTCTTTGTCTGTTATCAATCATTTAGACCAAAGCATGACAACATAATGTATATCTATCAGACTTGATTGACAAAAACAGAAATTTTATTGAGCAGAAAACAGGACAATAAGGTCACAATAAGCTGCTCATACAGACAACCTGTGGGCTCCTGTTTTTGTTGTTGTTACATGAAGCCAAGATGTACTTTTACTGCTGATACTTTAACTACTTATAATTCTATTAATATAAACAGAATAATACTCTTTATTATATGTAACAATATCTATAATGATAATAATACTACAATTAAGGTCAGTGTAATAGATGTAGTGAGACAATATTATTGTAATATTTACATAAAAATATAAAATGCATATGTTTATGTTAATATTTAGACTTTCTTTTTTGTCCTTAGGGGCCACCGTAGAAACAATCTCTCCACAGTGAAGCTCAAACATCCAGAACATATTTATGATTGGGGGAAAAACTTTAAAATACTCATCAGGGATACATTAAAAAAAAAAATGAAATAAAATTTTAAAAAGAATTTCAGTTCTCAGTTTCCCAGCTGCATTAGTCACGACTCATGACTGAGTTTCCTGTGCAGACGGTTTGGTCCTAGCAGCTGATCGTAGTTTGGCACTGATTCAGAAACACTGATACTGTAATATGTGTGTGTGTTTATGAGAGTGTGTGCGCATGTCCTTGTGAGGGTGAAGCGAGGCAGCGCAGCTTGACACACACACACACACACACACACACACCGCCAACAGACATGAATCACCTACTGGTAACTATAGCTGTTTTATTTTGTCTGTTTTTATTCCTGCCTCTCTTTCTTCGTTGTCTGAAGCTGCTGAATCTTTTCAGGTGAAAAAAGAAACAGGTGAAGGGCGTTTTGTTTATGTGGATCAGGGGAAAGTGAGCGAAGGTTAATCAGGGCCTGACCTTTGTGCTGTTGTGGAACATAAGTGTCAAACTTTGTGTTTTATGTGTTTGTGTGAGCCGGGCCTCGCTCTGGAGTCGTACAGGATAAAGATATGATCTATATTTACTGAGTGAAGGATCACCTCACATGACCTGCTGCAGGGTCAAACTCTGTCTTTCCTGTTCCCTCTATATTAGACAGACAATGCAGTTCAGCACGTACCCAATGACCGTCGACAAGTCGTATTACTCCTCTTTGACATGTTTACATTCTCTGCATGCTTCTTTCTTCTGCTGGAAATACTCACAGCCTTGACTTACATTTTATTCTGCTTTATACGTCTACTCCATTTTTCTCTGCTTACTTTGCATTTTAACCCATACATACCTTTGTGTTTCACCTCATAAAGTCGTCATTTTTAACAGCAGAATCCCAGAATCAGCGCAACCTCCACTGATCACATCTGCCACTCTACATGCTAGTCTAAGATGGTGGATGAGAATTGATCAATAAAACACAGGTCGAAGGCAGCAAAGCACCAGGAAATAGATCAAAATATTTTCTAACTTTATGCACAAGAAGTAAAACTGTAGAAAACAAACTGGGGCTTGATGGAAAGCACAGATTTAGCCATCTATTTTCACGTTAGCTGGGTGAAGATAGCTAGCTAAGGCCAGCTTCATTCACCATAGCTGGGCAGCACAGAAAATGTTAGCTAGGTTAGCTAACAGGTAAACCTGATACAAGCTCATCTTCATGTTTCAGTTGTCAGTCCTTTTCTGTGCTGCTCAGCTAAGGTGAATAAAACTAGTCTTAGCTAGCTATCTTCACCCAGCTAAGGTGAAAATAGATGACCTTAGCTAGCTATCTTTGCTATTTTTGGGGAGCACAGAAAAGAACTGAAACATGAAGATGTGGGCTCATAGCAAAAAACACCCTGTTAAACCCTGAGCTTCTATCAGGGGTACTCGTTTTTACGAGCAGGTGCTAACTTTAGCTAGTTAGCTGGCTGACGTTAGCACCCGCTGACATGAAACTTTGTTATTCTTTACTCTTTTAAAATTTGTAACTGGACACAGCACGGTGCTGTCAGTAACAGCTCGGTTAACTCACAGAGGACAGAGATCTGATCCCAATGAGGAGAACGAGAACACGTTAAAAATGCCAGGTAGAAACACAAAGGATTGTTGTTTATTATCTAGGTCACCTGAGCTAGTTACCTTATACTTAAGGTTACAGCTCTGCCAACATAATTTCCTGGTGGCTTTTTGTCCGCAGAATTCGAATCACAGATTGTTATCTGATGGTGCATTCAGGAAACCCTAGTTGTGACCTGGTTTATGCCCACAGACAGAAAACTTTTTCCCCAGTGAAGGAAGTGCTTTATTTTCACACCACATGACACTGGAGGTCAGATTTCACATCCTTTGAGTGGTTTTCATACAAAACCACTCATTTCCACGGAAATGCCAAAACAGGGAAATGGTGCAGCCACTTCATTCCAGTCATAACTTGGCGAACAGCAGCAGATCTGCAGCAGATCTTTGGCCAGTCGGTGTCAGGCTGGTGACTGAAGCCACCTGACTGCAAACAGACACCACAGTGGAAATCCCAGCAGGCTGTTTGGCACAGTTTACCCCTCTGACACAGAGAGAGGGAAGAGATCTATCCCTCTCTGCCTCCTGATTGGTTGGAGTGTCGGGTGTGGAGGTTGTCCCACCCGATGTGACCTTGGTAAATGGTTAAAAAGTCATGCAGCTTTCTTAAAGAGACAGACTGCAGCTGAGCAGTTGGCGCAGGAAGTCACAGCTGTTTCACTCCAAAATAAAATACCCCCTCTCACTCCTCTTCCAAACAAACTCTGAAGTGCCGGGAGGTCTTATGCAAGACCTCCGGGTGTGAAGTGAGAAACTGTCAGAGTAGCTTCATGTAAAGAAATGTTCACATCCTTGAATGTGTCAGAGAGCAAACACACATGTCCAACCACATCTTCATCGTCTTCCATGCTCTCCGTGAACTCTGCCTCGCTGGCATCCAACAATGATCGCTGATCAATTAACCACAAACATCTGCTGTCAGGGATCCAGACTGCAGACATTTTTAGAGACATGAAGTGTTTTATTCTCATAAAGGTGATTTAATGACACTTTCATTTCACTCAGCAGAAAGAGTGGAGGTTTTGAACTGACACAGACTTGGGTTGGTCGGTTCACCCTTTTCTCTGTAAGTTGGACATCTTATCCTACTGCTGTTGGCCCCCCTTTAACCTCTGATCCCAAAGGTTTCATCACTTCTAGAAGTTGGTTGGGAAGGCCCAGGTATTTAACCCTTGGTGGGGTTGTCATTAGTAACCTTTTAGAGCTGATGAAGACTTTCAGATGAGAGTGGACTGGAATGATTGAAACAGCAACACAGTGATCCGTGAATCAAACAGAATGTAGGATAAGAACGTAAAGTAGTACTTCCAGTGCCCTTTGGCTGCGTTGGACACCAGGTGAAGTCAGATTAACTCGAGTTTACGACTCTTATGCTCTGTATGTGCAACAAAAAGTAAAGTCCAGTAGGTAAGCTGTAGAAAAATGATATTTCCAGCATGTTTTACACAAACACAGCATACTGGTTAAAAGGAGAGCTGTCTGGATGTAGTCTAACTGATTATCTTAAACCCCTTATAAACGGAAATCACACAATATTGGCAAATAGAATTGACAATATTCCTGCCTTGAAAAGGCTGTGTAAAAGGGGTTTTAGTTTGCCACAAATTTTAAAATTTGGCAGATTTTAAAATTTGCTGGCAGAGACAAACCAGCCTCTGCCCCATACATTTATATTGATTTTAATATTACTTAGAACCAAAGCATTTATCAGTAATACAATAAAGATAGAAAAAATATGAATGTGTTGTATTTAATGTTGATTATTGTTTCAATCTAAATCCTGCTCAGACCTCAAATACAACAGGACACAGTACCAGCTACTATATATATAAGGAAAGCTGTGAGCCAGGTTGTTTTCATTACTATAAAAATTAATAACAACGTTTCTTCTATTCCATAAATATTATGACAATGAGTAAGACTGGGACAGGGCTGGTAACAGGGACTCTAGTGTGGATTTAAAGCTGAATACAAGTAAGTGATACCATTAGATCATATAATGATTATATCCAGACTATTGGCAGCAAAACAACTAGAAACACTGGGGTTATACACTGGTCAGCCACATTGATTATCTCTTTACGATACAAAGTTCTGCTGGGAAACCTTGGGTCCTAGTATTCATCTGGGGCCCAGCCTGATCCAGCATCTGTAGGATGATCTGGAACAAGCCAGATCCATGGAGGCCCCCCACTCTGCCATTGTCCCAGTGCCAGACACCACAGGATACCCTACACAACGGTAGACGGGTCCAACAGATGCTGAATCAGATCAAGATCTAGGGAGTTTGGAGGCCTAGTCCACGCCTCGGGCTGTTTGTTATATTCCTCAAGACATTTCTGAGCAGTTTTTGGAGGCCCCTACTGCGTCCAGTTTGTGGTTTGGTTCAGGCAGCAGAGCACGTTGAGTGAAGTTTGGGAAAGTTTCAGTTAATTTTAGTTCATTGTTTATAAAGTAAATGTGTCTTTTCTCATGGTTCAAGCCACTTTTGACTTTTCAAATATTTACCTAAGCCCCCATCATTTCTGATCATTGTGCTGTGGGTGGAAGAGCGGATAAACCATGAATCATACTTCAGTTATCACGAGAGGATATCATAGATAAACAGAGACAAGCTGTCAAATACACGCCATGAACAACATCATTTTAGACAGCACCTAACTTCATTCAACTTCATTAGTAATCGTGGTAGAGGCTGGTTTGGGGATTGGGCCTTGCTAATTAGGACTGTTAGCATGCTAACACGCTAAATTAAGATGGTGGAATATATAGGAGACGTCACATGACTCAAGAAAATACAATAACTCTAACATGTTAGACTTTTCGTTGGGGTGTTGTGGAACCATCCCAGACGCCACGTCGCTGTTATTCGATTACGTCACGCTACAAGGCTTGTTCGTCGTTCCCGATCTTCATATTTGGGCCTGATGCTGGAAATTTGACAGCCACGTGTTGTCTTAACTCAGTTTTAATCTGTTTAAGTTGGAGGCCACTTTAAAATAACGGTGGAAAACCCATAAAAACTTGAATTAATCCTCCAGAAAACGTGTTGGTTTCCCCAAATGTCGATATATTGACTGTACTGTGGTGTATGGGGCATCATGATGTCTTTCAAATCAGGGTGTTAAAATGTGAAATATAACCATTTCCTATAAACCACAGTGACCAGTGAGAGTAACACCTGGTGCCAGTCGCCTCCTCGGCCTGAAAAACTGAAACGATACCAGCAGAGTCAGTTTCTCTTCTTCTTTCATGGGACTGTTTTTACACCTCTGAACTATTGTACCATCACAGATTCAACATTAACTGGCACCAACAAAGAAGATTCTACATGAAAATATAAGAATCTGGTCACATGAAATGATAAAAGGTGAATTGGATAGATATTAAAAAGAGAACATTTATGTATTATGTCTCAGTGTCTCTAGATTTAATTTTATTAACTTTATTAGATGCATCAAATAAAAATGACATTTATTTGTAACATTGAGAACATTGTAAAAGGAAATTACAAGAAATTGGAGGCAAATTTACACATAGAACAAACTAAAATCATGAAGAAAATTAAGTAAAACTTGAGGTAATGTTGAGGGTTTAAAAGAAATTTAAATCATGGACACAGTGGATAAAATTAATATTTACAAGTAGACACAGTGGTGGAGGAGGTTTTCAGAGATTTTAATAAAGTCTACTTACTGTGTATTCAGTTTCAAAATTCAGATGTTTTATTTGTTGCAACCTTAAGCCTGAAGTGAAGGTATTCTTTTGGGTGCCAATACAGTGTGATTTCTGTGTAACAGAACCATAAAAAATGTTGTATCCAAAGCTCAAACCATCATGGGTATCTGGCATTTCCACATCCCTCCTCACAGATACAATGTTTCTGTCATTACATTAGGTCTGTCCAATGTCTGGATCAAAGTCTCTGAATCGGGAAATGAAACAACATCAGATATCGCTTTAGAGTTCTGACACATTGAAGCTGGCTGCCTCTCTTCATTCCAAAGCAAATCTAATTTTGCGTGTTTATTTGTGTGTGTGTGTGTGTGTGTGTGTATGTGTTTCCAGAAAGTTCCAGTTCTGGCCAGCCGGGCCTTCAGCAGCTCCGCCAGAAAGCTGAAGAACAGAGTCCCTGAAGCTCAGAAACTCTTCCAGGTAACACAATGGAAGACAGTTGAGGAGGAAAAGTCAGGGACTTACCGAAATCACTGGGATTCATCGTTGAGCGCTATGTTTCCCCCATACTTGTGAATGCGATATCTCAGGAACACCTTGAGAGAATCTCTTCAAATTTGGCACAAACGTCCAGCTGGACTCAATGACGATCTCACTTCAATTTGGCAGTCATAGGTCAAAGGTCAAGGTCACTGTGACCTCACAATAACACGTTTGTTGCCATAACTCAAGAACCCATTTACTAATGATGAAAATTTCATACAAATATGTAGGAGGATAAAATGTTGAAGCTGTCAAGTGATAATAGCTTATATCCCAAAGGTCAAAGGTCAAACACAATTACATGACATTATAATGTTCTCCAGAAACGCTCACTCAACAGGAAAAGATGGGGAGACTGGGACTATATTTCCAGTAACTTGACTGGTCTGCGGAGGCGTGTGACCGTTAGAGTGCTACTCATTTCAGATGATGCATTCAGTCACGAATTTCTTAGGAACTTCAGACACGAGGCCTTATGTGAACATCCGGTTTAAAGATTATTTTTTTTACCGCCTGTGTGGTTCAGGAAGAACAACCAAGTTGACTAAACCTTGATTGCACCAATTTCTGTGGAGCTTGGCAATGATTATTCCAGCCTTCCACCACCAGGCTCAAGAAACAGTCAAAGGTCAGAACCAAAAGACATGAAACAAATAGGACAGAATGATTTGTGTGCTACAGCTACAGCCAGCCAGTGCAAAAGCCTCAGGAAGTACACCCCCTTCGAAAACAGCATCAACAGTCATCTTTCTGAGTCTCTGCTAAATCGTTCACCATCCGGATCCCCTTTCATCACCTAACACCTGGACCCCCACCTATTTACAAGCATAACTAAAATACTTTATACCAAAGTTGCTTCAGTTTTATTTCCCCTTCTCTCCATAACATCCAGCTGTAAAGCCGTCACGTCGTCTTCCACTGTATCTACATTTAATAAGCAGCAGGAAAGTGTTTTAGTTGAGACGTGCTAACACATTAGCATACACTGTTTTTTAACCATGTGGCTTCTGTGGTTGCAGGAGGACAATGGCTTGCCCGTCCACCTCAAGGGAGGAACCCAAGACGTCCTGCTCTACCGGATAACCATGACTCTGACTATGGCAGGTAACAAAAACACAACACCTGATGCCAAAAAAGCCCTGTGGCGCTGAGATAATCCTCAGCTTCAGAAGAAATGAATGTGTGACAGAATAAATATTTGGATGACTTTTTTGTGCAAACATGATGGTCTGAAGGAAATTTGTTTTTTTTGACACAGTGCTACGGTTGGTCTACAGGGTCCGTATGCTTTAAATGCCCATGACACATGGATGTCCTATGAACTAGTCTGTTCTGAGCTCACTCTGGCCTTAGAACAAAATGTTAAATCAAATAAAAGTTAATGTCCTGTTATATCTTTGTCTCTACAGGAACCTGCTACTCTCTGTGGTGGCTTTTCACCGCCTCCATGCCTCAGAAGAAAGCATAGAGACACATAACGACTCCCGGGCTTGGTCTATCACGTAGAGAATGACTCTGAACCCGGCTCTGTCTAACACTAATGTTTGTTGTGTACAATTCTGTTTGATTTTTCTCTCAATACGTCCTCGTTTCATCATGAAAACGATGAATTAAAATCAGCTTCTGCTGAGTTTTCATTTGTCTTGATTCAAGAGATTTACAACCTTCATCTTGACTTATGTGATACATTTTAAAAGTGGGCAAAGTGGGGCCCCAGGTTTACACCATGTCCTCCATTTTGTGGCCTCCAGTCCTGCTCAAATAATGATACAAGAAAAAAATGTGTAATTATAATATGTGATGGACTTAAATGGACCTCCAGGCAACGTGATAAATGAACATGTCAGTGTGTATACAGACTAGAGGAATAACATCAAGCCACAGAGCCCTAAATGATAATAATTCTGTTTTATAGATGGACATTTGCAGCCAGAGCTACAGTTGTCCAACAAGTATAAATATATATCTTCCCCCCTCAGTGTAGCCTCAGAACAAGCCAGAGAAAAATGGCTGAGGACGCTGTGGAGGATCCAACAACTTCAGTGACCCATTCTACAAAAGGTGGACAAGTTTTACTGTTAATTTAAGTTTTTACCCATTTCCCCAGTAGTGTTTAATGAGATTTAATAACAGTTACCCTGATAAGACCGGTAACCTCGCTTTGTTGTACAGGCCTCAACATCAGCTCCACAGCTGCTGTACAGGCCGAATGTAGACCCAGCATGCAGCAGCTTTTGGTCACATTGTGATCATTTATATTCACATTTATTCAAACATCAAAAATGACTGACATGTGAACGACAATGCTAAAGCTTCAGTGCTGTTTGTTGTGTTTGGTTTATGTCAGGGCCCTAATATGAATTAATCATCAAAAAGTCTGCAGGTTTTCATTCAGTTCCCAGATCTGCAGCCAGATATGACAGGGTGATGAAGTGAGCTGAGCTGAGCTGAAGTTTAGATTTTGAGTGTTCAGAACGAGAATGAGAACAAAAACACCAGAGGGAAACAAAGTAAAGACGTCCAACAATGACAGAAACAGACTGATGCGGCTCCAACAGAAATTAAAACAGTTTCGTATTCAAATAAAATAAAGTGAGATTTCAGTTTGGGATGGCAGATTCATGGTCCTGATCTTCTACAGCTGTTCCACCCGCCACGTCACTACTAAGAGGAAATATTCTGCAATGGCTCCATCTAGTGGTCTAAAACTGGACATACACCAAAACTCTAATATAATATAGTTCTGGGCCTGTTTTTCTCGGTTAATCTTGATGTTCCAATGCACAAACATATTTTACACCACAGCGTTCTGGAGTTCTTCCCTTTTCAGTTTCAACACCACAATGCCCCCGTGTGCAAATCCAGTTCCAAATAGTTTCCAGGTTTGATCTGACCTAAACCCCATCCAGCACCTGCTGCGCTGAGCTGGATTGTCAGACAGCATTTGAGCCCACCTTTCCAGTGTATCTTTCCAATATTGGACTCAGGGACAGTTTGGCTTGGCACAGATATTAGGCTCTTGTTCAGTTCTTTCTGCATGACATGGAGCTGCACAGAGATTTATTATGATTTGTCAAACAGGCCACACCAACAATAACTGTGGAGACAGTTATAGAAAAACAGTATGGAATAAATAAAGAAAAACTAATAGATAATATTTTTCTGTAAAAAGTAAAAAGAGTCTGTTCTGGTGTAAATGTTAATTTATGTTCAGTTTTTTATTTACATTTCCTGTATTAATGTTTAAAATTATTATTTTTCTGTTTTGAAGATAATTTTATTTAAGTAATTATTTAATACAGGTGATATAACTGAACAGACTTTGGGCAGTTTGCCATCAACCGTCATGGCAGTTTGTGTCGCAATCGAAGGTCAGACTCATTCTGGCTTCTGATTGGACCAAAAACTCCACGTCCCGCCCTCCTCCCCCTCCACGTGGCCTGTGACTGCTCTGACTGCGCCCCCCGCCTGCCACTCAAACCAGGCCCAGCCAATCGGACGCCTTTGTCCTTTTGACTCGCGTCACACACGTTCGCCGGCAGCTAGTGCTACTTTCCAAGATGTCGGCTACGTCTGTGTTCCCCATGTGTGTGCGAGCGAGCCGGGGCCTCCTGAGGCTCAGGAGCGGGATGGCGGGTGCCTCCTGCCCGGCCGTGGTTGACATCGTGCGGACGCTCTCCACGGACAAGCCGCCGGCCGGTGCGAGCGGCGCGACGGGCGGGCTGGCTCAGGCTATCCTCCAGGAGAGGCTCCAGCAGCAGCAGCAGAGTCAGGTGAGGCAGCTAGCCTGCGGAGGTGCGCTCGATATTTGTTATAGGCGTACAGCGATTTTGATGCGGACTGCGGGATGTGGGTTCGAATGAGGAAACCCCGCCCATACGGGTTGCGCGTGGAACTCAAATCGATGCCACTTCTCTTGACATTTCCAACCTCTGGCTGGGCTGAAAGCTAGCTTACATCTAAATATTTACCCGGCAACATAAGAGTGACGAACTGATTTTAATGTTTGTTGTGTGTCAGTTTTGTTTGGTCAAACGTCAGCGTGTGAATTGTTAGATTTCAGCCCCACAGCCCCTCTTGTTCCCCGCAGTCTGCTGAATGAATGGACCTGAGATTAGCGCAGCTAGCAGGTTAGCTTGCTAATGTTAGCATGCGTTTTTACAGGGACTGGCGGGTTATCTGTCTCTGTATCGCCTCTAGGAGACACGGCAGTTTGGCAGCCATGGCCCGAGCCCAGTCTGGTCGCTTTTCTGACAAACTAGCTTAATAATAATAATAATAATAATAATAATGTTTTCCTTCTCTGGCCAGATTTGACAGTTAGCCTGTAGCTAGCATCAGATCGTACAGTGGTAACCTGTGCCTCACCCCCTCGGCTTCCTGTAATGTTGTGGATCATGTATCAGTGAACTAACTGCGTGTGGTTGTTTTATCTGTAGGAGCTGTTGGATAAATAGCGTTGACAGCCAAGGTTTGTTTGGTTTGAAGGTCAGAACAGACAGCCCTCCCCTCCTCCCCTCTCCTCCCCCCTAGTTCAGCTCAACCTTCCCCGAAACCCAGATTTGCAGCAGACACCAAATGTGACTGACATGCTGCTTTTTAAGGTAAATTACACTTGAATTTCCTCCACATTAAAACAAAAATAACATCAGATACATGTGGCCTAATAACATAACTTTACAAGCAATAAAAATATTTAGTATCATGGTTCAAACACCAAAACCAAGCAGCATGTTAAAGTTTTACCCATCCAAGAGCTTTAAATGAAGAAAAAACCAGTTCATTCTCTCATTTCATTTGTTCTCAAATGACTGGACGTTTTCTGTGGACAAGAGGAAGGAAGAAATGGAGGAAATTACAATCTGTTTTTTAAAAAAGAAGCAGGAAGAGAAGCAAATTTTCATCTTTTTACCCACCGATAGGTTAAAATGAGAGTGTTAGCTGGAGAATATTGGAATAAGTTGGCTGTAGTATTTCACGTTTTGTATTTATAATCATTTATTTTCCTCTTGGAAATATGTGTAATATCATATTAGCTATATATTTTGAATTTTGTAACATAACGATAAAGATGTTTTTAGTTTAGTATCTGCGCTGAAGAAAAAACAGACATTTTGTGATTACAGACAGACAATAATTTTGCCCTTGGGGAACTTTAAAAGATGTGTATATGTGTTTACATTTCATAGAAACAAGGGTAAACAGATTAATCTGATTTGTTTGTGTATGTTCTCCTGACAGTCTCCTCTTCTTCTCTGTCATTATTCACATTAACGACCGTCAAAATGAAATTTAAATAAAGATTTTGTTGTGTTTTTTCATTCAGGGCCAGCCTCCTCCTGATCGGAAAGGAGGGCGAGAGGGAGGGAGAACAGACGGAGGACAAGAAGCAGAAGGAAAACACCGCCTACGCTAAGAAGATGGTGCTACGGTTGGCGGGACTCATGGGGCTGGGCGGCGCCGTCGGCATGGTTTACATATTCGGTGAGTGAGAGACTCGGACGCTGTGTTTTTATTTGATCGTTCGCTGCAGTCATCAGGCTGAATCACAGCAACTTCCTGTCTTAAGAGTACGATGTAACCCAGCTTTTATGTCTGTTACTATGGCAACAACCTGTTAGATTTCTAACAAAGAATGGCACAAAAACAACTGAACTTTCAGACAAATGAGATAAAAGTGTTGGGAACGTCTGTAGAGAAAGAGAGCGGGCTAAGATGGCCGACACAGGAGAGCAGGGAGAGCGCCGTGTGACCGCAGCTGAACGACAGCCAATCAGGAAGCAGTCTGAAGAGTCTGAAGACGGAAGCATGATTTGTTTCCTCTGATGTCGTGAGAGTCCAGACTCTGGTCGTCTGAGGTGAATCACAACAAAAACTGTGAAATCTGTCGTCATGTGTTCGGTCTTTAACGATCGTTTAGTGTGAGGCAGGCTTAGGAACTGTGCACCTGGTTACCGTGGTTACCAAACAGGTAGGAGAGGATCTGCAGGTTGGGAAGTTTCTGTGAGTTGTCTCTGTAAAAACACACTGCTTTAAGACAGACGCCCTCTCTCCACCCTCTCCATCAGTGAGGGGGGGTTGTAAACATTGGGTGTGATTGGTTCAGAGGGGCAGCCCTCAGAGGGGTGGAGCTAGCAGCTGTCAGTCAGAGCTGAGCAGCCTGACCTCAGACAGGACTGAGACTGAGGCTGAGCGACTTCAGGCTTTTGAGCGACTGAACTTTTTATTTCTGATGGACGGCGCAGACACAAGACGGATTTACCTTTTCATTTTCTTCTGGAAAAGCAGGCGTTCATTTTTCCTCATCCTCTCATCCAGCTGTCATGGAATATTTCTCTCACATGTTTGGAATACTGAATGGATAATTTGGGATTTAGTCACGTCTGTGCTGTGTGGACTAATCTTTGGACCTGCTCTGGGAAAATATGCTTTTATGTTTTTTACATTTACACACTTTTTTGTCTTGGTTTCCCAGCAGATAGGTTTGTGAAATACTGTTTATTTTTTTCCTGTTGCCTCAAGATTTGAGTGACTTTTTTGCAGGTGGAGGCTCTTACTGTACAAATACTGATAAAACCTGAACATAGAAAGGCTGGAAATAATATTTAAAACATTTAAAATGTTCTGCATGTCGTATTCTTAGGGAAAAACATAGAAAAACAGCTGCTGTCTCTTTAAAAAGTGATGTATCTTTCATTTTGTTTGCAGCTCTTTCTGTTAATAGTAGAACTCTTTCTTGCACATTGAAAAAAAAGAAATGCCAGTTGCAAGTTCTCAAAAAGCTCAGTATCACGTCTTTAAATGTCCAGTTTTGTCTGAGCAACAGAAAAACCCAAAGACATTCAGATGATATTGATAAAGCACATTTTCTAGAAGCTGGAACCAGCCAACATATTATTATCTGTTGTTGTCAGATTGATCCAGTTGTCAGTTTATTAGGTACACCCAGCTGAAACTGATGCTTCTTCTTAATGTTTAAGGTGTTTAGTTTTTGATGAAACTGCTTCAGTTTTGGAGGACGTTGTGTGTTGACAGGTGTTCCTATTATTTTGTCCACAGGTTAAACACACCTCTTTTTCAAACTGCAGGGGCTAGGGTGTTCCTAATAAACTGACTGAGCGTGTCCAGTTGTTCTGCGCACAAATATCAAACCTCGAACTTCACGCTCTTGTTTTTGTTTCTTTTCCAGGCACCAACTCGGTGGATGAACAAGGAAACACGGTGAGTTTTTACCGCCACACACACACACAGACACAGGTCACATGACTCCTCCAGGTGTGGTCCTGCACACATTACCTGTTGGGAAACCTTGTGTCCACACACAGTGAAGACACATTTACTCGTCCATTCAGGCTCAAATGGGACACTCAGGTTCAGCGTGCGAAGCCGCGTCGGCACACTTTAGCGCTCTGCTGCTAACTGCAGCCGCCATTTTTCTTTTTGATGCCTCCTTTTGTTGTCAGGATATCCTCCTCCTTCTTCCTGTTGTGCAGGATGCTAAAGGGCACACTTCACAGGAGTGTGCGACCTGTGTCCGTCTGACGGAGGTGTAAACGGGCGCTTCAGACGGACCCAGGTGTCGGTATGGGAAAGGAAAGGAAGGAAGCACACTTATCTCACCTTCAGCCTCCTCCTCCTTTTGTTCGCGGCGGCACACTCGACAGGTAGCCGAGATATCGCTGTTCGTCTGAGCTGCGAGTTTGGGAAAGTCAGGGACATCAAAGACGTCAATTATCCCACCTCACCATCACTTCCAGTCCTCTTAAGTCCCTCCGAGTCATTACCAGTTTGATCCCACATCTCTTAACAGCTCAGCTTCGAGGTCAGAATAACAGCACAGAGTATTTTGAGCATCAGTAAACATGTATGATAAGTTAAAATAATAAAAACGAGTTTAACTAAACCTGCAGCTCAGCAAGTTCAGAGCAGAAATAACTGAATTCTTCTCTAAAAACAAAACAAAACAAAAAACACTTAGAAATAAAATAAAATTAAGCGTAAACCTGCAGCTCAGTTGATCATAAATGGAAAAGATAGACCCGAGTTTTTAACTGTATTTTATAAGTAGGTTAGTATTCCTTCAGAGTCAGTGGTTCAGGAGGTTTTTACCAGGAGCTGAATTCTCCTCACAGGTCTCCTCCTCTCCAAAACAAACAGACCAGGTGATTAAAACAGGTAAAAACACTGAATAAAGCAGGTTCAAGCTAAAAATCAGTGTTTCTTTGTGGCGCTCTTGGCGCCAGATGACTAAAACTCCTTCATCTAGTTAAAGCTCACAGAGATAAGGTGATAAAAAGAGTATTATAGCGTTAAATATTCTGTCTTGAAGTCTCAGGTCTCTCGGCTCTCAGACAGGATCTGCTGTCGGAGGTGTTGGTCTGGGAAGACGAGCCACTTCAAAGAAAGAGGGCACACTTCTCTCACATTAGGGTCCTTTTGTTGAACGCTGACATCTCAGGATGGCTTCCTGCTAAGTGGCCTTTGTCGCTGTGACTTTGAAGCCGTCAGCGTGGGAAAGTCGAGTCTTTACTCAGCCTCAGACTCTTGAAAATCAGTGTCTTGGTCATCTTAAACACCAGAAGAAATGATCATTTATCAGGGTTGCAGAGATGGGAGTCACATTGGTCAATGCATTTTTGTTTCCGCCATCTTTCCCCACGTTTTGGGGCCAAATGAAAGCAGCTGTGACGAGGTGTGGACGTGGGAATGGTGGCGTCTTTTGTTCCTCTGCTTGGTTCACTTCCTTACAGCCAGGGAGGTTCCTTCACCTCCTTCAAAGAGCACACTTATCTCACCTGGACATCCTGTCCAGCTCCCTGTCAGACGACACACTCCTTGCCATCTTGTGCCGGCCGTCCGGCACACTTATCTCACCTCCGTCATCTTCAGAGGAAACAGGACTTGTGGCGTGTGCCGCTGCTGTCTGGGGAATGGAGTTTACTTCAAAGAAAGTTTGTGTGTGGTCTCAGGTGTGTTGTCCAGCTTCTGCTTTGGTAATAAAGATTATTTCCTTGATTGATTGAGTCTATAAATCATCCAAACGCAGTATCACAGTCTCGAAAATTTTCCTGTCCAACAAACCGTTCAAAACACAAAAATATTCAGTTTACTACTATTAAAAGATGGAAAAAAAACAGCAAAGTTTCACAATAGAAACATGTTTTTGGACATTTTTGCTGCAAGAACATGACTCAGATGATTAAACAATAATTTAATTAGTTGCTGATTAATTTTCTGTCAATAGATTAATCAACTTTTAATAATTTTAGCTCTTGTTGAGCATCAGAGAATTATTCAGAAACTATTTTTAGACATACTTTTGAGCTAACGTTACTGTTTAAAAGATAACCAGAGATTTAGTGATAATGATGAATTTAGGGGGGTTTACTCTTTGTCAAAGTTGTTGTTTATGTTTATCATTTCTTTGGACCAAAACAAGATTAATCTGTTGTGAATCTTTAATTTCAGCACCATCTACCTACAGTTCAGAGGTCACGGTGGTTTTTAATCATCAAATTCAGGTGAAGCTCAGTGACTTTCCTGGTTTGAATGAATGAATGAATGAATAGTGTTTATTTCAGTTATATGCATTTTAAAAAACAATTTCCCACAAATTTGACAGTAATACATAACCGAAAAAGGAATATATCTATAAATACACCTATACTCTCTAAAAAATAAGCCAGAATATCAGATCTACATGGAGCCGAGGAGGGGACATGGAGGAAAAGGTTGGGGGAAAAAAAGTACTTTAGCAAAATCTTGAGAAACTTTTTTCACAAAAGTTTCTTGATATCTCACAAAAATACATCTTTCAAGACTTTGAGAAACTTTTGTGAAATCTCAAGAAACTTTTGGTAGATCTTGTGAAACTGGTGAAACCAAGAGATTTGGATAATTTTCTTTTAATATAGTCTAACAAAGTTTATGGTCTAAAAGTTCTCTGTGCTTTTAAACTTTGTGAAGATGCGGGAACGAAGACCTGTCCCTCCACCCGACCCCCGGTCACACATTATAAACTCTTTGGCTGTATCCTGTCTAGCCAACAGTCACTTCAAAGCTGAGGCACACTTCTCCCTCCCCTCTCCTCCCCTGTCTCCCCCCTCAGAGGGTCCATATCCCAGCTGTCAGAGGTGAAACTATGGGAAGAAACTCTTCAAAGGACACACTTCTCCTCAACTTTACATCTTAATGTGCCCAGACTTTTTATTGTGAGGTGAAGGGACGGGAATGAGGACACACTTCTCTCACTAAAGAATCAGCAGAACCTTGACATGAATTAGATTTTTACAATTACTTGATTATTTCATCAAACATTCTGCAGCTTTAAATGCTTTAAATCTCTTTTACAGTTATGTAAGACAAAAAAAAGACGTTCTCCCACTTGAGAAGCTAGAACTGTTCATTTTTGTTTAGTAGATGCAAGGTGGTAGATTCTTTATCTGTTGATGGTCATTGCTGGAGACTGCACACTTATCTCACCCCTCCTTAGTGGACTTGACGTTTGTCAGTTCTGGACAGTTTTCCTCTTCAGCTTGTGGCAGCCTCTGATCTGCTGATGTTGTATTTTGCGGTTCGGTAGTGTTCGTCTGGTGTCTTTACGGGGCCAGAAATCAGAGCCATCCATCCATTTTCTTTCTCTTATCTGGTTGCGTTAGCTAATCAGAGTTTTCCAGACGTCTCTCTTTCCATCAACATTTCTAGCTCCTCCTGGGGGATCCTTAGGTGTTCCCAGACCAGATCTGGGTCTAACCTTGGGTCTTCTCCCAGTTGGATGTGCCCAGAAAACCATCACCCAGGAGGCATCCTTATGGAACTTAGCTGGCTTCTTCTGACACAAAGGAGCATTGACTCCTTCGACCTTATGTCTCATGGTGCGTTCCAGTTGTATTCAGAAGTCAGAATTTCTGAGTTCCTACTTTTAAGTTTCAACTGGAATGCTCTCTGAAGTTAGATTTCCAACTCGGAGAGTCTAAGTAACCCTGACATCAGAATTCAAGATGATACTGAAGAGCAAAAACAGTAAAGGCTTTCCTACGAGCGTCCATGTTTTTCTGACTTCTCAACTGGAACACCGTTAAATCAGAGGTGACCTCACTCCTAGTTCGGACCTCTGACCTCTGATGTAAATGGAACGCACCATCAGGCCGAGTCTGGACACCTTATGGACGGTCAAGCTCATTTTAACAATTTGTATCCGAGACCGCAAAGTCAGGACTTGTGCCTTTGTGGAGAAAATGATCTACAATTTAACTCTGAAAGACATACGGAGCATCTACCTCCTCAAACAGGGAACAAAGATGGTCTTCAGCTGTTTTTGACTGTATTTTTAGATATTAACTCATAAAGTCTTAATCCAGAAACAAGATTAATGTGAAGAATGTTTTCGGCATCAGTCTGATCGTCCGACTGCTTGCATTTCTTGACCTGTCCAAGATCTGTTTATTATTTTAATGACATATTCTAGATGTATCAGTGCAGGAAACACTGGTCAAAACAATCAAAACAAACCCCAAGCTGTAATAAATTGGAATTATTCTTCAACGTTTCTGAAGAGGACAGAGATTGACAGCAACAAAGGCTTCTCAGTTCGTTCGTGATTTTCCGACACCAAATATCAGTATATTTGTAAAAAAAAAAACAAGCTCCCTATACGTATTTGCTCATATTGACCTTTCAGTGACTTTACCTCAGTGTCAGTACCTCATAACTCCACTTGGTGTTGCTGATCAGACAGATTTTAGACTCTAGAGGTCTATTTGTCTTTTTCACCGACAGATAACGTCCCATATCTTCGATCGGAATCGCCTGTATCGCTTTGTATTTTATCTCTTGGCCTCTCACTGTGGGAACCTGTTCCCTTCCTGCTCTCCCAGGCTGCAGCCCTGCAGTCGTACTGAGGTGTCGATGGGGTTTTAACAGCCTGTTTCACACCTCCGTCCACACTGCCCCACACGTCAATTCACCGTCGTCTGTTAGCATCTGGTCGCCTCTAACGACCTCTTTTCACCGCTCTGTCGAATCTCATGAGAAAAGGGTTCATATAGAGAGTTAGAGTCACTGATGGCACAAACACTACGACTGTAAACATTTGTGTACAGGTTGATTTTAGGAGGTTTAGTGAAGTTTTCTGATGAAAAATGAATCAATTGAAGAGATTTTGCAGACAGACCTTTTGTCTTTTTGGCATTTTCAATCATATTTTCTTACATTTAGAGCTGAAAAAAAAACTTTGAAAAGAGGAAATTTATTGCTTTTCTTTTTCATAGGTCATTGTACTGAATACTTGGGAGATTTTAGTTGACGATGTCAGCTTTTTAATAGTTCATGAACTAAGCGATTAATCAAATAAAAAACAGACCAATTAATAAAAAAATGAAAAGAATCGTGCCGACTGTTGCTAATTTTGTTTAGTCAAGTTTTCTGACTGAAAAATTAGATGGAAATATCTTTCGTCTTTCCGTCTTTTTGGCATTTTCAGTCATTCCCTTGTCCAGATGTTCTCACATTTAAAGCTAAAAGAAGCAGTTGATTAGTTGATGGACAGAAAAAGTCAGAGTAAACTGAATATTTTGAGCTTTTCGTTGGATAGAACAAGACTTCTGAAGATGTCACCTTTTTAATATGTCATGTAGTAAATGATTAATTGAAGAGCAAATGGACAGATCACTCAATAATAAAAATAATAGACATTTAGACATGGACAAGGGTCAGAGGTCACAGTGGTCTGTCTGTGGATCTCTGTGGTTTAGGTTTTGCTGATATAGTATATTACACAGTTTGGCCACCAGGTGGAGTCCTACACCACAGCTCCAACTCCTCCACTGCTCTGTCTCCTTCTCACTTTATCTTCCCCATCTTTTCATCCTTGGTTTCTCCTCCTCCTCTCATCTTTTCCTTCCTTCCCTCTTGATTTCTCTTCTTCCAGTCAACCTTCGTATTTTCCCTTCCTCATTTCTCCTACTCTTTTTATTTATCTGCTTTTTCTTTCTCGGTCTACTTTTCCTTTTTCCTCACCTTCCTCTTCTCCTTCCCCTGAATCTTTTCCTCCTTTTCTTGTTCTTCTTCTTTGTTTAGTTAAAAGTTTGATTCCTAACTCTCGTCCTTTTCCTTTCTTCACCTTCCTTTTCCTTGTCCTCCTCTCACATTTTCCTTTTTCTCCTCTGTGTACCTCTCCAATTTCTTAAATTAATTCCAAATTTTCTTTTTCTATTTTCTGCTCTTCCTTCTCCTCCTCTCATAGCTTTTCCTTGCCTCTATAAACACAAATACAGCCTCACTGATCTCGGTTAATAACCCTCAGGGCGCCACACGCCGCCCTCCAGCCTGCGTCTGATTGGTCATCAGAGGGAAACCTGCGTCTGTTTAACCACCAACAGTAAAAACAATTGATCTGATTCACAGCGTCGTGTCATCGCTGCAAACATGACATGTTTACTGTCAACACCATGCACTGATAGATTGATGTGACTGATTGTCAGTTGTTTGCTGTAGAGATTTGAATCTTAATTTTAATCCTTTTCTCTCTCCGACAGATTCCAGATGAGTTCGACAGAGGTGAGTGTGAACACACTTTAATTACTGATGCTGTGTGTTTGTGTTTTCACAACAACAACAACACTGACCTGAATGAAATCAAATCTGATTTAGGATGTTAAGTATCAGGTCGTGTCCGTCTGGATTGTTTCAACGTTGCGCTTTGTTGATCTTTCATCGTCCAGTAATATGAGCAGAGAGAGATTCTTTCTTTCTTCAGCTTCTTTCTCTGTTTTAGTGTTAAAGAGAAAATGAATCGACACTTTTAGATCTGATTAATTGTCAAAGGCATTTATCAAGTTAAAAAAACAAACTCCAGTGTGAGGATTTGCTGTTTGTCTTCATTTTAGTTTTGGACTCTGGAGCTGCAGATATAATCTCTTACAGACGTGTAGTCGGTCTTTATTATGCTCCTTCTAGTTTTCTTGGAGGATGCATGTGCAACAAATTGTTTCGCACATGGACGTCCACACTGAGCCTCACATACCTTCTTAGATGAAGAAATACATACACTGCATGGATCCTTGTGTACTCACGGCTGCAGAAGTACAATGCTGCAGAACGCAAATATTATGCAGTGAAGAAGCGATGTAATGTTTTTCAGAGGGAGGTCGGTTTTTCTGAGCTTAGACACTGCAAATAAAGAGCATAATCTTGGTTAAAACAACCAGATTTAATGCAGATGTTTTCATTTTACAGTTTGAATGGGGCTTTTTTTGGTCGTCACGGGAAATTAGTTTATTTTATTCAATATTTCTGTCTTTTGGTTGTTCAACTAAAGAATTGATTAAAGTTTTAAAATTTGTATTAGTTTGCACATATTTCTGCTTCTGGACAAAACAAAATGTTTATGTTTGTATATGATAAAGTTTGAATAAATTGCCCTAAATTTCCAGTTAATTCCTAGAATTTCCAGTTAATTCCAGTATATTCCAGGTAATATTGAATACTTCCAATATCACTCATCTCAACTTCCCATGGAAAGTTGGAAAGTTTCCAGAAATACAATGAGCTCCAGCACTGATTCGTATCTTTATAATGAGTTCAGATGCAGACTAATGTAGTGATTGACTGCTGCGATTAGATTCTCCTTTTAAACGAGTTTTGATCTCCTTCTGCCAATAATTACTTCATCAATAACTCTCTCCCTCCCCCGAGGTTCAGTCTGTGTCTCCTCCTGAGTCCTGAGTCCTGAGTCCGTCCCTCCATCAATCACCAAACCACTCCCCAGGGTCCACTTTGTCCTCATCTGACTACAAACCTCCATCTCTTCATCCCTCCCTCTCTGTCTGTAACTTTATTGCCATCTCTCTGTGTCTTTTCATCTTCCTCTCTGTCTCTATCTGTCCATCCATCTGTCTTTACCTTTGTCCTGGTTCCTTCCCCACCTTTCCACTTGTTAACTTGTGAAGCTAATGTGCTAATGCTAATGTAAGTTTGGTTAGGCCCAGAGGATGGAGTTGGTGGTTTGCTGTGTAGATGAACAGACTGGGGGTGGATTGATCAATGGATGGATGGATTGATTGATGAACAGAAGGAGGGATATGTGTGTGCAGGCAGGACTGGTCCTCTGAGACACAGAGGTATTGACAAAGGGATTAATGGTATCAGCAGGCAATCAGAATTCATTTAAGCGAGGAGTTCTGTCCCGGCAGATCGACCCGATGTACAGCAGCTGTCAGGCTCCCTTCTTTCATTCTTTAGACAAGTATTTCTCCCACTACAACACCTCCGAGAGAGGCTGTCTGAAAACGTGCAGCGTTATCCCCACATTTAAAGGTGCTATTTACGTTTTTGCTATCGCTACATAGCTAGCTGTTAGCATTAACAGGTGTTAGCTTACCAAGAGCTTCAGCCGTCATTGGGTTTATAAGAGAAGAGGTTAGAAAACGTTCTAAGAGCAGTGCTACTTCTTCAGGGCAGCCTGGAGGCTGTCGGAAAGTGATGATATGGCTAGCTGGTTAGCTAGCTAGTTTTGAAAAGAGCTGTGTGAATGAAGTTTGTGTGTGGTTGTGACATCATCATATAACTATTACATCATCACCTATTGATTTTCCTGAAAGGTGATAAATGATATTGAATCATTAGCCGCTAACTTATACATGGCCCCCCCCCGCTCATTTCCCATCAGCCACCCTTTACAGAATAATGAGGGCCAATCATGACCTCAGGGACCTCTTAGGGACCAGAGGGGGGGTCAAATCGTCCCTGATGAGCTTAGGCTCGGGGTAAAAGTTCATGATTCCTCGGGGAGGAGAGATACCTCCTTCATTCCTCTCCTCCTTCTCCTCCTCCTCCTCTGGGAGCAGCAGAAGGTGAGCGGAGGGATGGAGGGATGAATGGACGTATAAACGGGTCTCGTGGCATGTGTGCGCGTGATGCAGGGGAGCGTCGGATACCATGGCAACCAGGAAATGTGACATCTCATGTACACATGAAACACAAAGCGCTGTGCGTGTTCCTTACTAGCTTTTTCTCAGCTTTCAACCGGATGAAAACGCACTGATTTGTCTTTTTGCATCGGTAGATTTTGTCCTAAAGTTGCATTCTACCGCAGCATGTAGCGCCTCGTCCGCGTCATGTCTGGTATCTTTGTAAAGCTCCGTCTCTCCTGCACGATGTTATCAGGTCTAAACATGGTGAAAAAAATAACAATAGAGAGGTGGATTCATGCTAAACACAACACTTGCTGCGTCACATATATATATATATAGAACATTTTATTCCTAGGATCATGGTGAAAATAGTTTTTTTTATGGCTGTTGACAGTATTTTCTGGGTTAGGCAGTGATCCAAAATCCCCTCTGTGTAAAAATCTTTGACTTTAATACATCAACACAACAAAACAAGAATTCTGAACCTGTAATATTCAGATTTCTGCTATGGAAGTTAATTCAAATTAGGTCATATTTAATTAGATGCTGTGGACTCACTAGGACTGAAACCTCAGGAGAAGGTGTGTGTGTGTTGAATAATGAAATAAAGTGGGGTGATAATGTGCTCTCTGCTGGTGAAGAGGATTTTTAACCCACACACACTCTGGTTCAGGCGGTGAGGGAGTGTTAGCGTGGCTGTTGAGTAACCGCTCCCCTGGGATCCCAACCAAACACTCACTATAATAGGAAAACTGTGTGTGTGTGTGTGTGTGTGTGTGTGTGTGTGTGTGTGGTATGCATACATTGCAGTGTATTCCTATGATGTCAGCCTTGTGTCTCCTGTGATGTGTTTGTGTGTGGGGGCAGATTAAGGAAGGCTTTTATCATGTTAATCAACAGAGGCTGCTGCTGGTGGTGGTGGGGGGTGTGTGTGTGTGTGTGTGTGTGTGTGGTGGTGGTGGGGGGGCTGGAGGTATGGGAGTATGAACAGAGGATAAAAGGAAAAGGATAGAGAGAGAGGAGGAGGAATATTTGTCATCCTGTCGGCCTCCACCGCTGGGAGGAGGAAGTCGCAGCTCATGTTATTTTAGTGACCACTTTCATTCTTTCAGACAGAAATACCTCAGCAAGTGTTTGATGGATTACCATTAATAGTGCCCAGAGGATGGACCCTAATGTCCCCTGACTCTCAAATTAGCTCCACCGGCAGTTCTTATTGCATATCCAGCAAAACATCAACATCTGGAAGGTATATTGTCACAAAATGTCAGGTGGAGATTCATGTTTCCAGGAGGATGAACCCTAATGTCTTTGATGGTCCCCTGATGTTCAAATTAGCTTCACCAACACGTCTTATTGCAAATCCAGGAAAATATCTCAACAACTACTGGATGTATTCTCACAAATTCTAGGGTAGAGATTCATTTTTCCCCAGAGGCTGAACCCTAATGTCTTTGGTGATTGCCTCTTTTCCCATTGAGATTGAGGTTAAAACTTCTCAGCAGCTGCAGGATGGGATTATCTTGCTATCTGAGTTTAAAGCGTGGCTGTTCAATCTTAGTCCAATTTAAGCAAAAATAACATAAGTTTACCCTGACATCTTTTCATATATGAAGATGAACTTTCCTTCTTCATCTTCCGCCACTGTAAACTGAGTATATTTAGCTTTTAGACTGCCTTGAAAGGTCTTGGACAAAGTTATATGTTGGAAGTTTTGTTGTGTTAGATTCTTAAAAATCATCCTCAGTGGAGATAAAGTACGTTTGCACCAAGTGTTTGTTTGGATGTAAAATAACTGGAATTCCTGTTTGTCACATGTTTCTGCCTCAGTGTGATGATATTCTGGGTAGTGAAGGAGAGGCCACCTCCTCCTCTTTCTTCTCCTCTCATGTTGCTCCTTTCATCTCCAACGGTCTTCCTTTCATAGTCAATGTTGGCTCTTTGTGGGAGAGGCCTCGCTCCATCAGGGCTGTCAGATCAGGGCTGTTTGTGTTTTCCTCTGAGCCGGCCTGGGTGGCCCCGACGTGGACCAAACAACTTTCCTCCTCTCCTGGACCTGCTGGAAATCAAACTAAATTTATCTTGGCTGATGTTATCGCACCAGTGTACAGAGTTGGCTGGTGAGATGTTCTGGGCAGGTAGGGTGCAGCGGCTTTATAGGGTTTGTTTGATGAAAACAACTGGAAACACTGACACCACGCAGGAGCAGTTTCTGGTTTTATTTCATGTAACAGCTGCTTTACAAGTGGCCGCTAACGTTAGCTCAAGGCTAGGATTCCTTCAGTGTTCATCGTCCAGGAGGTTTTTACCAAGAGCCGAATTCTCCTCAGAGGTTTTCTCCTCTCAGAAACAAACAGACCCGGTGATTAAAACCAGCAAAAACACTGGATAAAGCAGGTTCAAGTTAAAAATCAGTGTTTCTCTGATAACTAAAGATCCAGTCGTCTGATTAATAAAATCCTGGTTAAAGATGATAAATAGAAGTGTTCCCTGCATCTCCAGGGAAGTCTGACAGAAGAAAACACTTGTAATCTGTAACATCAACAGTGAACATTCAGTTATAAATCCTCCAAAATCAAAGAGCGGCTGCCATTTTGAGACTGACAATCGATCATATGAAGAGGAATCCACTGGAAAAAGAGGAGCCAGAATAAGAGACTCCACTTTGATTTGTTGTTTCTGTTAGGGGAAAATATTCCCTTTTAAAGCTGCAAATGAGGGGCACCAAAAAATAACAAGTGGAGGGTGGAAAGGAAAACAAGCCAATTAAGAAGGAGGAGAGAGAAAAAATGAAGGAGGGAGGGAGTTGAGAGATAAACAGAGAGAGTCAGTTAGGAATGTAGGGTGGAGGGGAGGATATAAGGAAAGGGAGGTGGAGGACAGCGATGAAGAAAACAGGTGAGAGTGGAAGATGTGGGATGGAAGGAGGAGGCAAAGAGAAGAAGGGAGGAGAAAAGAAAAGGAAGGAAGTCAGAGGAAGGAGGGATGGATGGATGGAGGGGCCTCCAACCCAAACAAAAGCCGGTGGTCAGGCCCAGCATCTGCTGCACAGCAACACCTCCTCCCTCCTCCGTCAATCATTTGTTTTCTCTCCGGGTGACAAACAGCGGCGTGGCCCGGCCTCTTTAATGTGTGTGTTTGTGTGAGAGTGTGTGACGGGCCTCTGGGGATCTACAGGAGCGACAGAGTGTGTGTTCGTGTTAGAGCAGCAGTGATGATGTGTTTATGATACTAAATACATCGGAAATGTTTTTTGTTTTTTTTACGTGTCTAACTTAAGAGCTGGACTACAGAAACACATCATCACTGCAGAGCTCTGTAGCAGAGAATATTATGAACGAAATGTCACTTTTGTTAAGGTCAGTGATGCTTGTAATTCATTGTCATGTGATGGGAGCGTGACGAATCAGACGAAGGACATTGTGACTGAAACAATCCAATCAGGAAGTGAGCGTGGGCGTCTATGCCATCGTTTCCGTCTAGACTAAAACGCCACCCTGGAGTTTTTAAACTAAAACGATGGCCAGCTGCGCTTCCAAAAGTTTTAGGGGCTCGAAAACTTTTGTGGACGTTGGGCGTAAACACAGCAACAGAGATGTAGTTTTCAAACTAAAATGTTTTACTGTGGCATGGCGCCAAAACCCAGAGACATTTCACTAATGTAGACTTGGACAACAAGATTTAAGATCTGACATTCTAAAAAAATAAACTTTGTTTTTTTGATTTGTGGGAACTGGACTAAAAATCAAATCTAGAAATGATTGATAAAAACAAATAGAAACCAAATGAATAGGCCAGTGTGTTTATATTTATTCTGTATTTTAGGGATTCTCTTCCATCTGGTGACACATTAGTTATATTTACATACAGTGTATACACACTGGTGTGCGTCCACTCAGTGTGTCATCACAGCAGGACTGTGGCAGATGGCTTCGGCTTCCTGCTTCAGCACGCTGCTATGAACTCTGGGGGATTGAGTCCCCTGGGACTGGAGCGTGCTAGCCTCAGCGTGTGTGTTTTAGAGACAGGGAGATGGAGGGATAGAGAGAGGCATGCGCGTGTGTGTGTGTGTGTGTGTGTGTTGCTATTGTGCTCCTATTTGCGGTAATGAGCCCGCGGCCCCATGGGAAACGAAGTCTTTATTATTATTAGTCATCAGCGCGTTGACAGCTGGAGGTGTCATTAGCAGGACTCGGCTAGCTTGGCTTATCAGCGTCGTCGGCGGCAGGTCGTGTCTCGGCCTCACTGATCAGGTTTGGAGGCTGCAGGTGGAACCATGTGACTCCTCTGATCGCCACGCCGATAGTAAACCAATCAGCCGAGCCTCATCTCGACCAATCAGATCTCTGTTTCCCATTAGGACTACAACCCTCACTTCTTTTTCAGTTCAAGCCTGATAATGCAGAAGTTCTCCACAGGGAGTCTTTCCTTCTTGTGGTCATCTAGATATTCACTTCTTCCCCTTTCTGCAGAATTTTTTTTACAACTTCCACAATTTACACAACTGTACTTTAAACTTACATTTAAATTACTGTAAATCACTTACTTCAGCTGCTGACACACATTACACTTTTCATCAAGTCTAACTTCGCACTTTGCAAATTGGTTAATGTACCATTTTGCACATTTGCATTTCATCCATGGTGATATCTCAGCAACACAATAAGAGTACAAGGTTCACTTGGACTCAATAGCTACAATTTTGATGGCCAAAGGTCAAAGGTTAAGGTCACTGTGACCTCACAGAACATGTGTTTGGCCTGTTGAATGTGATCTCAGTAACGCTATGAGGGAATTTCTTCAGATTTCAGAACGTTCAGTTGGACTTGAGGATGAACTGACAGGCATTAATTCTTGTTTTGTTTTGGTTTATGTTTGTAGATGATTCTCAGCTGTCACAGACATTAACACATTGTTTCTGTGGCCATATGTGAATTGAGTTGAGTCATCTGATCCATTTGTTGAGCAGTTTTTTCCTGTTTCTTCTTCCTCTCAGACCCTCCAGTCGTCCAGCAGTTGAAAAGAACCTTCAAATACTTCAAGGACTACAGACAGGTGAGTGGAGTAGTAGTTAAAATCAAACCTTGTGAGAACTTGTAGTTGTGTATGTTGGGTTTTCTAAAGGCTGGTATTGATGTATGACATGTTTATACTCAGTTTCTTAAAATCTTTAAACTTTTATGTCAAGAATAATGAAGAAATACACAAGTAAATACATTTTCCTCACTTGAATGAATTCAGTCATTATTGTCATTGCTATGATGTTAGCCAGGTTTGCTTCTCAAATCTGACCTGTATTTATAGTCATCCAAATCCAGAGGTTTTGTTAGTTGTCTGCAACTGTCGCTACTTTACTTTCGCTTTTACTTTTGCTGCACTTACTGAAAAGCTGATTCACAAAAACTAGTGCAAGCACATTGTTTTTACTGTCCACGAATAGCTAAAATGTGGGAACATTCAGTTCTCCTTAAGAGTGAGAAACCCGCTCGGCTTCGCTCTGCCCTTTTCTCGGATTCAACTCAGTTACTAGAACTAATACTGACGGTTTAAATCAGACGTTCCTTTGAAAACCACAACCTTGCACTTGCACTGTAGTTGACACCAGATGGGGAATGTTTTTATTTTGAATAACACAAACTTCAGCAAACCCCACACCACAAGCAAAAACCCAGTTTCTTTTTAAAAATGTTTTGTTTTTAAGAACATCAACTGATCATATGAAGTCTTCGTTGGCATCAACAAACCTCAGGGACAGGTACAGGTTATTACGCAGGGATTTCAACATCGATGCCCAAAGTAAGAAGAGAGGAAGAGACGAAAAACCCTTATCAGTTTCCTGTGAATAACAGTCCCATTTCCTCCAGTATTTTTCCCCCTTGTTTTTCTGTAGACGAAGCATGCAAGTCATCATTTCCATGGAGCGTATATAATTCACAATTCCTGTAAAAAGGTCCGTCGTTGGGGCATTTCTTTGAAGCCGGCATTTGTGGACAGCTTTGTTTTGTTAAATGCAACCATGAAAAGCTTAAGGAAGAAGGCATTGTTAGCCTTCAGGAGTAAGGTCCAGGATCCTGGAGTCTAAAACGTCCCAGATTTTCCCAAAAAGGTTGGATACTGTACATGGACTCAACCAAAACATGTGGGTCTCATTTAGACACTCATTAGCAACCGCCTTTTTTAAGATACGTAAAAGCTTCAAACATCAGGAGTGGGGGATTTTCTGACCCATTTTATGTCGGAGAATCAAAACCTGAAAATGTCTTGAGCTTGTGTTAAAACCACAGACCTTATTTCAGACATTTCCACTTCCTGGTTTTAGGATCAGTCCTGCAGCTCTCTATACGTTTTCGTTTTAAAACATAGCCCCCAAAACAGAGACTTTTAGAAACATTTTAGTTTGAAAACTCCGGGTTGCGTTTTCGCCTGGACGGAAAAGATGACGCAGATATCCACATTCACTCCCTGATTGGTTCTTATGAGTCACGATGTTGAAAAAAATGACTTACAATGCTGATTTACAAATGCTGCACACCTTGGTGTCTTTGCTGCGTTTTGTAACGCTACAACATGCACAGGAAGTTAGCGATTATTCAAATGATCTGCGACCGTTTGGTTTCGTAGTGTTTTCTGCAACCAACTGCAGTGTTTACACTACACGTGAGGGTCATGTGATACGAATCATTTTAGTTTTAAAACGATGTTTTAAAATGAAAACATTAACGTGGACGTAGCCTGAGTTTCCCAGGCCTCCTGGGGTGTTTCCACCCACCTGAATTTCTCTGAATATTATCTTACATCTCACTTTGATTTGCAATTTCTGCTGTATGCAGAGTCCAGGTTATAGTTTGTTGGATTTTCCTCAGCAGATTTGTGAAGCAAAAATTTTCAGTTTTGAATTAATAAACTGCACCAATGATAGTTTCAGTATTTGTAATGTTTGCATATCTTCATGTGGGCATATCCACTCTTCCTTCTTGGGGTTTTTCAGAATGTTGATATGAGCTGAAAGATTTTATTTAATAGCTTTTTGAAGGATTATTTAGCAGATAAGTAGATAAGGTATGAAGGCTGGATTTTCCCACTTGAAGCCAGAACTTCCAGTTTTTCTCAGACTTGCCAACTTCCTCCTCTCACTCTGAAAGGTGTTGTGAAATATGTCCATAGTTTTTATGATTTATGAAGGCACAGTTTAACCTGCTGTCTCTCTCTCTGTGTTAATAATTTTAGATGATCATTCGAGCCGACGAGCCCGAAGCTGCTGCCCGACCCCCTGAAGGAGCCGTACTACCAGCCTCCCTACACTCTGGTGCTGGAGCTCACCGACGTCCTGCTGCACCCGGAGTGGTCGGTACGTGTCCTCGTAATCCCTGCTCCTCTCAGAGACGGTTTTAAAAACTCAACTGGACAACAATATATATATATATCACTGATATACAGTGATGTTTCTGGTTAAACAAAAACTAATTCTGGTATTTTTGAATGTTCTTATGTTTTGGTCTAAATCATTGATAGCAGAAATAGAAATGTCACCATATATCTCTACCAGACTCCATTGACAAAAAAAGGAATTTTACCGAGCAGAACACAGGAGCTGCTGGAATACCACTGCCTCCATCTGTTAGTGTGTCTGTGTTACTGTGTGACTCTCAGTGGTGGAAGAAGTAATCAGATACTTTACTGCAGTAAAAGTACCACACAGTAACACAGACACACTGACAGATGGAGGCAGTGGTATTCCAGCAGCTCCCAGTAAAATTGCAGTTTTTGTCAGTGGAGTCTGGTATTGTTTGTCTTGCTCAGCTATCCTTTCAGTTATGATTTTTATACTTCACACAGCGGAGGATTAATTTGGCATAAATAGGATGTTTTTTCAGCGGCAGAAGAGAAAACAGGTAACAGTTAAAGACACAAAAGAGGGAGGGAGGTGGATCTGGGGGTTAATGGTTTTATGGGACAGGTGGAGGATACGGCATGTGGGTCGGAGGTGTGTCCCACCACCTGTCGACTTGTTGTCTCACCCTCCACCCTTTTTTTTTTTTTTTTTAACAGATACACATAACACACACTGTCGATTTACCTGACAGGTGTGCAGCAGCCGTAACTCGACACCTGCTGCCTGTTGAAGCAGACGAACACATATAAAAGTAGTGATACGCCACCCACCTCCCCAACTTTTCCTTCCTGTGTCACACACACAACACACACACACACCACACACAACACACACACTTTTATCCTTCGTTATCTGCTCTCACACACAGCCTTCTTCCCTCTTTCCCCACACAACCAAACAAACACTAACTGCTTCAACTGTCACCAGCGTTTTATAGCTGTAATGACGACTGCAGAGCAGAACTGAAACTAAACTTTCTGAGTGAAAACATCAGCGTGTTCGCCGTCCCAACACAAACATTCACACACACACACACAGGAGGCCGACAACCCTTAGGCTGTTGACGTTGTGTGTGTTTAACTCAAACAGGAGCCGACCTGAGTGGAAAAGGTTATGACCTCTGAGAGCGTCTGACCCGTGACCGAACGGCGGCTGTTCAGCTGCTGCAGTTACACAAACACAAACACACACACACACACACACACAGGGCTGCTACATCAGGTCGTCTTACATGATCACTGACCCACTTTCCTCCGTCTGCAAAGTTTTTCCTTCCAGCTACAGTTAACTTTATAAACACAGAGTGTGACAGAGTTTGTCTGGATCTTCATGTCAAGATCAGGCTCAGGCTCGCAGCTGTCAAACACAGGACAGGGCCAAAAAGATGTGCTAAATTTCAAGATGATCTTGGCTCATCATTAAATCAGGCTTCAAATAAAAATCTGAATTAGATTGTCAACAGTAGCTTTTAGCTTTTAACCCGTACTATGAAACTCTATGGATCTGAACAAGGAACAAACACAAACTGTTTCTCTTCATAGGAAGGAACCTTTTCTTTAACTGGTGCTGTCAAGTTAATAATTAGCCACAGTCCTTGAACTGACACTTCATTACTTCCTACCGAGAATATGGCTGCAACTTAAAGAGTCCATCAAACGTTACCAGAACTCTTCAGGTTTCTGTGGTTTGATGATTTAGTTTTTAAATGCATCATTGGGGATGGACATTTGAAGAAATTTCTTTCAAATCACAGTCAATTATGGATTAATCATTAGTTTTTACTCTGAAAATGCCGACAGCAGAAAATAGGCGACTAAGAAAAGTGTATTTTTCCTCAAAGGAATTAAAGTCCAACAACGATCTTCTTACACAAACCGAAGCTACGACACTCGTCGGAAACACAACTGAGAGTCTTTTAGACATTATTATCAAATATCAATAAATTGCGTTCTGAAAAAAAAACAATATTAGGATGTTAAGTGACAACTGAATCCGATAGGCACCGAGTCGAGAGTCCGTCCCCCGTTGCTACAGTTATGCCTAGTATCCACTGTTCAATGGAGACTTTTTGGAAACTTCATTGCTTCATTGTTGATCTTTGTCTCTACCCACTTCGCCAAAATCTTCTCTTTGGTTTCCTGTTGACTTCCTGACTGGTTCCTGTGTGTTTCTGCAGTTGTCAACAGGTTGGCGGTTTAAGAAACGTCCAGGCATCGACTACCTGTTCCAGCAGCTCGCGCCGCTCTACGAGATCGTCATCTTCACGGCAGAGACCGGCATGGTGAGAGAGTCGCTCACTTTAGTTATGTTTATCGCTAAATAAACCCTGAGAGGCTTCACTGTCCGATCAGATCTGTTGTGTTATGTTGTTGCTGCTTCGCTGTCGTTTGCCACGAAGTTTAGAAGATTGTAGATCAAGTCCTAAAAGGTCTTTGTCCTGGTTCTGCTCAGTCTGGTCCTTTGAGTCGTCAATCCGACTTGTTTACAGTCGTCTGAAGGCAAAAAACACACAAACATTAACTATTTATTGTGTTTTACTTGTTGTTATTCTGCTGATTATTTACTCAACTAAACATTTCTTAGCTGCTTGTTTTGTCTGACTCCTCAGTCTAAAGTTAGTTTCATTCAGATGACTGTAGATTTTTCTGCCTTCAGACGGCGTATCCTCTGATCGACAGCATCGACCCTCAGGGTTTCGTCATGTATCGTCTATTCAGAGACGCAACGCGCTACATGGAGGGACATCATGTTAAGGTACTGTGGTGTGTGTTTGTGTGTGTGTGTGTGTGTGTGTGTGTGTGTGTGTGTTCAGACAGGTAAGTGCTATCAAAATAAATCAAACTCAGTCTTAGAGATAAAGAAATATGTCAAGTCGGCATCACATCAAGAAAAAACAAGCATTAAAAGTTAAAAAATTAAATGATGAATATGAATTTTAAAAATACATTTAAAAACACAGATAAGTAAAACTTTCATTAATTTAAATATATGGTGAATATTTCTGCTTTACACATCAGTCAAACAGGAGTGAGCAAAATGACGATTCGGCTCTTTATCAGTACCACTATCAATACTTTTCTGTTAGTTGGTGGAAACAACAATAAATTGTTTACAGAACTGGTGTTGCTTTAAACTTTCCTATTCAAAATACTTTATTGCCATGCAACTTACATGACAGGACAACAGTTGTACCATAACGTACCAGGGAAAAACAAAAACACATCACATATAACAATTATGTACATCTGTTGATGTAACATCAAGATAAAGTGCCAGCTGTTTAAAGTACCATAACATATGTAGTGTAAAACAGGAATAAAAAGATGGAGATAAAAGATAAAATAAGAAACTCAATAATGAAGATTAAAAAAGCGTCAGGTGCTTGAAGTACAATAAAAAACAGAATAGTTAAATTCTTCAATAAAACTGCTGATGCTGCGCATTTATATACAGAAAACACAGGGCCCCTTAAACACTACATATAACTTTGAGAATAATTTTAGCAGCAATAAAGGTCCGACAGCTTTTTCAAACAATAAAGAAAATAATAAAGAAAAAAATATTGATTTTCAACTTTTAAGAATGTGGAAACCGTACAGATCCTTCACTGTTGAAAACCTCTGAAATACACAACTTTAACTCTGCATAACTATGCAGATACAAAACATATGAAACAACCACACAGTAATATCCAATAGAAATGTTATTTCCTGAGTTTACCACATTTTTTTTACTCTATTCTCAAAAAATGTAATGAGCTAAAATCAACTCTTGTGTGAAAAAGGCTTCATTTTCTAATTTCATGGTTGTACATCTTGTCTGTATTTATGTTACGAGTTTTCATATTTCATTGACCATTTATTTAAATCTCTTATCAGAAAGTTTGTTTTCTGACAAAATAAATCAATATTTCTATTTTTAAGTTAAAGAAGTTCAGATGAGCAGAAACATGGTAAAACACCTGTACACCACAGAGCAGTGTTACCCCCTGTGTCTGTCCTCCTTAGCTGCCTTCTGCTGCCGCCATTGATTTCTCCTCCTCACCACAATAGACTCCCCTCCCTCCCCTGTCTCCTCCATCCTCCTCCTCTCAGGCCTCATTAACCTTCTGCCTCCCTCCCTCTCTCTCCTCTTCCTCTTATCTCACCTCCCCTTCACCCTCCTTCACCCCTTCCTTCACTTCTTCCCCTTCTTCCTTCATGTTTCCCCTCCCTCCCTTCCTCCCTCCCTTGCTGCCTCCTCCTCCTTCTGTCTCCCTCCAACTGTCATCTCTGTGTTTTATTGAGAAACAGTCTGGAGGTTGTAAGGAGCTGGTTAACCTACTTCCCAGAAAGAAGACACACTTCTCATCTCATCTCCATAACGCCAAGACAGACCTAAAAAGCAACAGATGCCAAGAGAGAGTTATTAATGCTCCATATGCTGAGGGAGAGTTATTAATGCCACATATGTCAAGAGAAAGTTATTAAATCTCCCGTTAAATTAAAATTATTGTTTACACGTGTCTGTGGATGTGCATTTTCTGCCATCTATGGCTTTAATTTAATCCGTTTTATTCCACATCATCTGGAAATAATGAGGCTAAAATTGTTAGCTTAATCAAAAACACATATCACATGTGCATTGCATGGTGCCGGTGTAAACAGGAAGTAGGTTGTTGACTCTGTAGTTCGTTGCCAAGTTGCAGAAAATATTACGAAAATGAAATTTAACAGCTGCTAGCAAAGACACCGAGGTTTAATGACGCTTTTAATTTGTTCTCCATGTTGCGTTCACCTCTGGTAGGCTGAAATGGGTCATGTGATCACAGCGTGACCAATCAGGGAAAGGTATGTCTTGACTAGGGTTGCAAAATTCCATGAATTTTCAAAGTTGGAAAACTTTCGGTGGGAATTAACGGGAATAAATTGGACATTTGCAAAACTTGCAGGTTAGTAATTCAGTTTTTTGAGGGGGGTTATAGGGAATATGTTTATTTCATTTTTGTTGTCCAGTGAAAGAATCGATTAAAGTTCTACTCCCAAATAAATCAAAGTCAAAAATGTTGTTTTTTAAATTTGTATTTGCATGTATGCCTGCTTATGACAAAACAAAATATTTAGATTTATGTTTGCATGTCATACAGTTTGTATAAAATTTACAGTTAATTCCCATTAATTCCCATATTCCTGTTAATTCCCATGGAACATATTTCTAAAATTCTCCAAGTTTCAGGAAATTGACTAGAAATTTTTGACCCCTCTGGAAGGAAGCGAACGTGATCGTCTTCGTTTCCAAAAGTCTTTGTCTCTGTCCGTCCAGACTAAAAATGCAGAGTTTTCAAACTAAAACAGAGCCGGTAGGGTTTTGGTGTCTGGAGTAGTGTGGACGCGAGGCGTAACCATAGCAACACTGATGAGTTTTAGTTTAGTGTGGAAGCAGTAGTTTTACACATCGGTTCAGTTGGACATTACGTTATACCAGGGAGCTAGCAGGATAAAGTCTTAACGACTGGTCCGACTGATTCGGACGTTTGTTGACCAGAAGGTGAGTTCAGAGTAAGTAAAGACACAGATGTTTTGACCACAAATACGATGACCGACAGAGAAGAGAGGTGAAAGTTGAACAGAAGATGATTAGTATTAGGAGTATTATTGAAGTATTTTTAACAGTGGTCTGTCAGCAAACTGAGCCAGTTGTTTGCTTCTGATTTGGTTCCAGAAATTAAAGAAAGTGTTATATCTTTTGAGTTTAATAGCATTAATTCCTCATGAGCCTCTGCGCTGACCCTTCCTCACCCTCTCATAAAACCTGACCAATATCCAGCTATTGTTCGCTGCCCTGCATCTAAGCGTCGGCTGCAGGCCTGAAATGGATCAGACGTCTTATTGTTTGTTGGCTGTTGCCAGGATAAGAAACACAACACAACACAACAGTGGGGATTAACTGTCTTCCTTCAAACTTTGTTGTTGTTATTCGGGGGGGGGGGCATGCCGTCTGTGCAGGAGGTTAATTTCTTACATTTTCATGTTTAAAAACAACCTAAAAATGTATCTTAATATATATTTAATATATATATTTTTTTAATTATGCAATAAGAATGAAAGCAAACATTTCCCTGCCCATTTTTAAGACACTTTGGGAACTAATGGCCAATTCTATTGAAACAGGAGGAGGTGGAAAACAAGTATAATAATTAAAGGCTGAAATTTCAACCGGAAAACGTATAGCAACATTTTATTTGTAGCTTCCAGGTAATCAGACATATCAAGCAAATAATACATGAAATAGAAACACTACAAAATATTTAACATGCTCTGGTTTAATTCTGCAGCAGTACATACACATTATTTATTTAAAGGTGAATTTCCCCGGGATGTGTTTATGTCCTGAGCCGTCCAACTGTGATTTCCTCTGCTGGACGTTGATGCAGCGTCTGCTCCTCACAGCAGTAGATGTCATTTCTATTTCTACTCCCCAAACAGGAGATGGCAGCCACAGATGGCTCCTGCCAATAACATCACACAGTGGGTTTTGACGAGTGGCGTTTTCATACAAAGACGTGGGGGAGAGGATTGGAGGTGTGGAAGTTGTCGGGGCATGACCTTTCATTGATGAAACTGTGGGGTGTGAGCATTAACCTGAAGCAAACTTTAGTTTCTAGTCGCGTTCAGCTTCTGTTTCGGTGATTTAGTGTCCGCCTCCACAGCAGAGTGAAGGTACGGTAGCCTGGATGTGCCAATCTGGGGAGGGAATGTGATACAATTTCTGCTACAGGTGTGTGTTGCCCTTAAAGGTGCTATATGCAGGTTTTGGCTATCACTCCATAGCTAATGTTAGCATTAACGTCTGCTTACTCATCAAGAGCTTTAGCTATTGTTGCTACTTAAACATGTTTAAGTAGAGCTACTTCTTCAGGGCAGAGTGGATGCTGCAGTGAGTTGGTATCAAAAAGTACCGAGACAGCTAGCTGGTTAGCATGCTAAGAAGTAATAGAACTTGGATTAAAGCATGTTTTAACTTTGTTTTGGAAAGAGTTGTGCGAATACAGTTTCTTCTTCTTGTTCTTCTTCCTATGTGTAACTTTTGGCTATTGCCACATAGCTAACATTAGCATTACCAGTCTAGAAGAAAAGGTGTGAGTTCAGCATCAAACTTAATTCCTTTACTCGCTAAGAGCTGTTTTCAGTTGTAGAAAGCAAGTCATAATTATGAAATTCAAAATAAAAATTCTGATGTTAACATGAAAACCCATCTACTCACCAGTCCACCTTTACAGCCTCGTTGTGTTTCTACTCACGCTCTTTCAAACTCTCACTAACTTTCTAAGAAGAAAGGCTTTTGTAGAAGAGCTCAGAGCTAAATGAAATGACCAGTTGGAAGCTTAGTGGTGGAGACGTTGACGTCATGTGACCGTGGTGTAGTTGGTTTATAGCCTAACATTAACATCTTACTTCAAACATCAGAACAGTGGTGTTCATCTGTGAAGATGATCTGATCAACTAAACCTGAAGGATCAGAAACTTAAGCTGCTCACTGGTTTATTTTCTAGAATAATCCAAAACACAATGGAAAAAATCCCATTGGCTTTTTGTGGAGGAACCAGGCTGATGCTAACTTCAGGACTAGGACTACAGAAACACATCATCACTGCAGAGCTCTGTTGCACACAGTATAAATTTCTTTAACCTTCAAGTTGCTCTTTAAATATCATTATTATACAACTGTGTTTGTACTCAGCACACACTCCCTCTGAGAGAAGACAGATGCCTTTTATTCATTGGCTGAGGCTGATGGACGAATGTGTCCACTGGGGTTTAGCAGTTTTAAGGGTGGGGGTGGGCACCAGATGAGCTTGGTGATAGAGACAACGAGGAAGCGTCCCTCTCCATCTGTCTCACACACACTAATAGTCACCAGCTGGGGCCACCAGAGAAAGTGTGTGTGTTTTGTGGGTTTTAATCTGAGTGCATATTAAGGATCATTAAGATAATAAAGTTGTGTATTTAATTAGGCTTTAAAAATAAAGGTCAATAGGGTCCCTCAGCTTATGTCGGGCTGGAGGAGGGGAAGCTACAGGACGATTAAAACAACCTTTAACGAACCCAGGGCGTCTTCATATTTCATTTTTGTCTTTCTTTGTCGTCTTTTTTGAATTAAATTTTTTCAGGACGTGTCGTGCCTGAACCGAGACACCAGTAAAGTGATCGTGGTGGACTGTAAGCGGGAGGCGTTCAGCCTGCAGCCCTTCAACGGCATGGCTCTGAAGAAATGGGACGGGAACTCGGAGGACCGGACGCTCTACGACCTCGCCAACTTCCTCAAGAGTAAGAGAGACAGGGCGAGGCGTTCAGGGAGCCTCCTTCTCCACCTGCTTCCTCATTTCTCTCCTTTTATTTCTCCAGTCCGTTCCCCTTTTTATCTTTGCTCAGTGTTTCTCTGCCGAGCTGCAGCAGACGACTCGTGATTCTTCTAAATCAGACTGCTTTTGTTTTTCTTGTGTTTTCTGATTGTAAATACTGAACATGTTTAATGTTATTAGTGATGTAACAATATCAAAATCTCACAATAAGATAATACCTCGGTAACAAGTCTTCGGCACGATATTTATTACGATATTTTTTAAAAAGGGAAAAATTGTGTTTATTTAACGACTCCAATTTATGTGGTGTTGCATCTCCTGAGCTTTATTTGTTGCCAGGACCCAGAAGATAAACGGTGAGAAATGTCGGACGTTGTCCAAAAGCATCAGATAATCACGTCTTTTCTTCCCTCCGTCTGTCAGCCATCGCTCTGAGCGGAGTGGAGGACGTCCGCTCGGTGTTGGAGAACTATGCTCTGGAGGACGACCCCATTCGAGGCCTTCAAACGCAGACAGGCTCAGCTAGCACAGGTAGGAGGAGAAATCGAACGCACCCCTGCGACTATCTCCCTCCTTTCTCTTTGATTTGATTTGTTTTACCTCCCTGATCTCCGTCTGTCAGGAGGAGGAGCAGCGCCTGGCTGAGCTCTCCCAGCAGAAGAAGCAGGGACTCTCTCTCGGCTCCATCGCCTCGCGGTTCTGGCGCTCCAAACAGCAGTGAGCGCCGCCCCCCACCCACCACCACCACCACCATCACCTGCTCTCACACTTCCACCAATCGCAGCCCGGCTCTCTGCCCAGCATCCAGGTGAGGGGAGAGGCCAGAGGAGGAGAGGAGGGGGCGGGGGGAGGGACTGCGTTACTGTAGCTGAGCGGCCAATCATGTCTCAGTGGGCGGGTCTGCGGTGCTGGAGACGGAGCGAGGACATTGGCTGGCGTCTGCAACGACGAGAGAGGCACTTCCTGGTTTTTTTTTTTTTTTTTGGAGGCAGCGTCGACTGATGCACATGAGGCTGCTGATTAAAAAAAAATTAAAAACACAAACCAGAAGAAGAGACGATCCAGATCCAGGTCAGGTCAAACCTCCTGCTGTTGGTGGTCTGGGCACAGATCTGAGACCAGCTGCTGCTATCTCCACTCCAGCTCTGGTCGGCCACCGCCGCTTACAGGATCTGACATGAGATCAGCAGCCACACCTTCAGAATGTCGATTTTATTTTCTATTCCTCTGTGTGTCTCGGACTGTGCTGTCGGGCTGCTGGAGACGATGTTAAAATAATGAAAATGTTTCTAAAAAAAAAGAAATAAAAATAAACAATCGTAGTATTCTTAAGAGTTTATTCAATATGTCAGAGACTTTCAGAAGATGCGGCAGCAATGATGGCGAGTGTGGATTCATGGACGTAATGAAGACTGGAGCGGCAGCTGAGCCAAAGGTGGAGAGGAGGAGTGGTTAAAGAATACGTCTGGTGTTATAAATGTTTGTTATTGTCCAAAACTCCACTGGGAAATAAAAACAAAAACAAAAACTTTTAAAAACAACCCACAAATATACAGTTTCATTCTTAGAAAGACTCCATAAGTTCCTAATTCACGTGTAGTTTTTATCAAACAAACAGGGAAGTAGTGCGTTTGTCAGGGACTATTTCAGTGGCGGATGAATCCACATTTGGTGCACTAGTGAATATTTGTGGCAACAGGGCAGTATGTGTTGGTTTGAGTCAAAATAAACGCTGCAATGATTCAGTATCGAAAAGTACCAAGACAGCTAGCTGGTTAGCATGCTAAGAAGTTATAGAACTAGGATTAAAGCACGTTGTGACTTTGTTTTGAAAGAGTTGCTCAAATAAAGTCTCTTTTTGTTCTTCTTCTCTTTAAAAGGTGCTGTATGTAAATTTTTGCTATCGCCACATAGCTAACGTTAGCATTAGCAGCTGTTTACTTACAGGTCCAGAGGAAACGTGTGAGATCAGTATCAAACCTCATTCCTTTACTTGCCAAGAGCTGTCCCCAGTGCTGGAAAGCAAGTCAAAATTATGAATTCAAAATAAAGGGCAAGGTTAGCATGCGAACCAGCTAGCCTTCTCCAATGCCACCGTTGGCTATGTAACAATAACAAAAAGTTACATATTGCATCGAGAGGAAGAACATGAAAAAGAAACTTAATTCACAGATTTTTTCAAAATAAAGTCACAATGTGCTTATATTTCTCTCTCTTCTTAGCATGCTAACCAGCTGGCTGTCTCATCACTTTCCGATAGTGGCTTACTGTAGCGATCCGGACTGCCCTTGGAACCCTGTCAGACACTACAAACCCTACATTTTCTACAAATACCCAGCATTTCCTGTTTGTTCATCACGATTGCGTTTGTCCAGGATTTCGTGATGGATCTGTGACATTTTTAATCTTCTTCTCTCCCTCGTCCGTCCAAAAAGAAGAGAGGAAACTCTGAGCACAGGAACCACGACGATGGTGTTCGAGGCTCAGCTGCTGTTCTGCTTCATGTTTGCCCGTTGAAGGTTCATGTTGATGTGAACTCGCCTTCCACATCCTCAATAAAGGAGGCAAATCAACATGTTGTACATTTAGTTTTTATTGATTTTATGTTGTTTGTTTAATGCTTTTCAACACACCTTTCCCTGCTCCTTTTCAAAGGTTGTTTTTGTTAAATTCAGCCTTTTTGACTGGAGTTTGGTCCTTGGTCTTTCCTCAACAGGATAATTGGCGGCTTTGATTCCCAGTCTTTCCAATAATATAAATAATTTTGATGTTTTTTATTGCTGCTCAGTTTTTCCTTCGCTGTTTACGAGCAGTGAACCTCTCTCCAGTTCTTCCACTCATTTAAGATGCATCTCGAAAACAAGCAGGATTTTAAAATATTTCGTCAAATTATCTTTTTTAAAGAAATAATAAATCACAACTTTAATTGCAGAATAGCCACTTTTGATATCTTTCAGGAAACTGTATTTAACTGTGTTTAAATGTATTACTTGTCCAAGCTACAGATGTAGTTTGTGATGAGGTTTAAACAGAATGTGTAGTACTCCTGCGCATTTTGAGGACAATGTACAGAAAAACAAAGTTGAAATCCGACCAAACCTCAGGAATCCTTCACATTCTTGGATTAAAACCCAGAAACCCTGCAGTGCCTTGAACCTGTAAATCTGTTTTTCTTTTCTCCTCTCTGCTGGATTCCCGCTTCACGACCGCCCATCTTCAAAATCCCTGCAAAGGTGTCAGGACAATTACCACCTCTGAAACTCTGAGGTGTGCCTCCCTTCCCCGGCTTTGTGTGTCCAGAGGGAATGATGAGAGCTCTGGATCTTTAGCAGACCAGGAGTTTGCCAAATGTGGAAATGCATTTCTACCAGGAAAAAAAAAGATTTCCAGAGGTTAGGAATGATGAAAGAAGTGCTAAAGGCAAATAAAAATTAGATTAAAGCTGAAAATATTACAAACTTCTCACAAGTTTCATAATATTCATTTAGTATTTTGTCATTTTGAGGCATCGATTTCTGCTTAGCAGTAGCAATTCATTCTTTAAAGGTGCTATATGCAAGTTTTTGCTATCGCAGTTTATTCACCAGTCTAGAAAAGAAATGTTGCGAGTTCATCATCAAACTTCATTCCTCTACTCACCAACAGTTTTCTTTACAGATGGAAAACAACGCCAGTGTTTTTCTTCTGTTTCTATGGCTTTTTCATTCTGCTGAAGTTAGCATGCTAACCAGCTAGCCCCATGCCATCTTGTCTTACAGTGACTCACTGTAGTGTCCAGTCTTCCCTCACTCCAACATGAGAGGATGAAGAAGTAGCGCTGCCCAGAGGACGTATTCTAATCTCTTGTCTTGTAAACACAACAATGGCTGAAGCTCTTGGTAAGCTAACGGCTGTTAATGCTAACGTTAGCTACGTGGTGATAGCAAAAAGTTGCATATAGCACCTTTAAAGGGAAAACAAACAAGAAGAAACTTTATTCACACTGCTCCTTTTAAAACTAAGTCACAATGCACTTTAATTCTAGTTCTGTCACTTCTTTGCATGCTAACCAGTTAGCCATCTCATTACTTTCTGATATTGACTCACTGCAGCTTCCAGACTGCCCTGAAGATGTGGCTCTCCTCAGAGGATGTTTTCTAACCTCTTGTCTTGGAAACACAACGATGGCTAAAGCTCTTGGTGAGTAAACAGTTGGTCATGTTAACGTTAGCTATGTACCTGTGTTGAAGAACAGACTTGGAAACACAGGCTTGTGGTCTGTGGCTACTCTGAACTTCTGTAATGTCAGGTTCACACCACAGGGGGCAGGATTGACCTGTTCAAATGCTCCTGTGGTGTTGTATTAGGGAATAATAGTTAAATCAAGACATTCTGGAAACATGAATGTGCTAAAATAAGGAAAAAATATCCAAATATTTGCCACTTTTATATAACGTGAAAACACCCAAAACAGTCCTGCCAAACTCTTTATTGGAAATATATTACAGACAGTAAAACTTTATTACAACCTCATAAACTGTATTTTGGAAACAAAACAAAGAGGAGGCTGCTCTTTTTAAATTAATTCAACCCATAACTTTCCGTAGTCAGAGCTGTGGTTTAAAACAAACAGATTAGAGGCTCCTTGAACACAGAGCTGATCTTCACTGAGATTCACTGCTGCTCTTATTTATCCAGAGTTTCTGAAACCCTGCAGGGACCGAGGTGAAGCAGCTCAGTGAAGGTCTCCAGCTGAGGTTTGGGATTTAAACTGAGGACTGAGCAGAGTTTAAAGGAGGATTAAGAGGTTTTTATGGAGGCAGATCTGGTTGAAGATTAAGAGTTTATAGTTGGTGTTTGTGGTTTTTAGTGTCTTGAAAATCCTGCTTTTACAGATTAGAGTCAAGAGACCACGACTGATTAAAAACAACATATCAGTAGCAGTTAAACTTTAATTTGTTTTACCTCTGAAACAATGAAACACCCTCAGTTTTTGGTGTTAAATCCTTCATTTCCATGGAGTTTTGATGCCTAAACCAGAGGCTTACAATTAAATATTGTGATATATATATATATATATATATATATATATATATATATATATATATATATATATATAACTAAACAACTATAACTAACTATAACTAATCTTTTTAGGGTATTTATTCGTCTGTTGGATAATGACTGTGATGGTTTACCTTGATATCCAGACAACAACAGCACAGAGCACAGCAAATGTTACTAAGTAAGTACATAAATATTATCTCAAATATCTCCAGTACAAGGTGCTAAAAATAATTTCAGAAATCTCTAAAAAATTAGAATTTATATTGAATTACATGTGCAAATTTAGCAAGTTTATTGCACAAGGAACTTGGTTAAAACAACCAGATTTAATGCAAATTAAATTGTAATGTGCATTCCTCCATCACGCACAACAGATAATTTCCAGAAAAATGCAGATTCAACATTCATGTTTTTGGTGTTTAATGAAAGAATCTGTTGAAGTTTTTCTCACAAATAAAAGTCAAAAATGTAATTTGTTAAATTTGTATTCATTTTGCACATATGTCTGCTTATGACAGAACAAAATGTTTATGTTGGTATATGATACAGTTTGTATAAATTACCCCAAATTTCCAGTTAAATCCTGTTAATTCCCATAAATTTTCATAAATTCCACTAAATTTTCATTAATTCACGCAAATCCTTGTTAATTTCAATCTAATCTTTCCAAATTGGAAATTTTCCAGAATTCCTAAGCTTAATTTCCCATGGAAAGGTTTCTGGAAAATTTCTGGAAATTTGCCATAATTTTCTCACCCCTTTGCTGTTGACGACACTGCAACATATTTCCAGTCTAATTTAGCTTCTAGTTTTGAACGTGTCTTTGTTCATTTTTACGTGACTTTATTTACAGACAGATGTTGAGAAACTCGTCCTACACGTCGTTTCTTTTCCTCGCCCAGATTCATCCACATAGCATCACTGCCTTCAGGATATAATGAGAGGAAATATATCAGCAGCAAAATGTGCAGAAAGTGTCAAAGGTGAATTGTTTTAAAGTTTAATACATATATATTTACAATATTTACTGTTACGTACTTTAATGTGTAACACTGAACCATAACTTACAGCAGGTTTGTAAAATAAATCTGTAAAGTAACAGAAAATAAGAATATTTTAAGTGTAGTACTCGAGTACTACTTTCTACTCCTGCTCTCCTCCCAAAACTCTACCTGGAGTTTTTTATACAACCAACAATAATAATAATAACCAGTGTGAGCAGCACCTTTTACTTCCGGGTTTATTTGATATGAACACATGTTAATATGACGTGTGCACGCGCGTGTCCTCCTGCGTTTAAGTCCTGATAATTACACGGTTTGACGGGCGCGCGTGAAGGGAGAGAACAAGAGGAGGGAAGGGGCGGGGCTTCACACCTACCTGCAAAATGTCTCTCAGGTGAAAGAAGCAGCGCGAGGACCCCCCCCCCCCCCCCAATCCTCCTTTATCGTCCTCAACGGACAAGCGACCACGTGCCAGGACCCCCCGCGGGCTCTGTGTGTGTGTGTGTGAGAGAGAGATTATATAAAAATCCATTCTCCATCATAACGTGAATGTGTTAAAATCTATACGTCACTTTAATAGTTTTATTAAATATTCGAGCACGTGGGACTCACCTGTCTGCATGACGTCAGCCAGACCAGGTGCACCGCAGAATATTAAACACTTAATGACATTTACTATTAATACTAAAGTCACATTTTACATTATAGCAGAATCAGTTAACTGGATAAGGACAAACTGAAGGTGCGGTCACTGCATGTGTTCATCATCATGGACAGAAGGTAACTAACATAATATAAAACAAGATATAAACAACAACTCCTTCAGAGTGTGTGTGTGTGTGTGTGTGTGTGTGTGTGTGTAGGTGTGAACCTGGGAACTCTGAGTTGTGTTTATGACTCTGAACCTTTTGGTTTCCAGCAGCTCTCATGTTGTTTAGCCGTCAGATGCTAACAGCAGCTAGCCGAGCTAATCGATCTTAGAAAGCAGAGTAACGTTTAGTGAACTTAGTTAAACCTGTTTATCAATAGAAATGAGTAAAGTTCCTCCGTCAGCCAATCAGCTTCTTCCTTCTGTCTTTTCAGATCAGAGGGGGCGGGACTAAGACAGCTGATTGACAGGTGAGACAGGTAAAATAAAAAGTTTGTAATAGTTTGTTGATGCGCACACACACACACACACACACACACTGGAGAGCGTTTGTTTCTCAGTGGTCTGCGCATGTCTGTTCAGGTGTGACTCTTGACGCCTCTGCGGAGCTCCTCGCGCGCATTTATGAGCCCTCACACCTCAGCAGACTTTCCCACGATTCCCTGTCTCCCCCTCTCCCCTCTCTCCCCCCTCCTCCTCCATCACCTCCTCCTGGGCACGCGGCACACGTCGTGTGTTCTCTCACCTCAACAAAAGCTCTCGTGCCACCTCTTTTCGGACCATTTGGGCACGTGTTAGAGGACAAACGGTGCATCACCTTCGTCTTTGAGTCTGTGCGCGCGGTCTGACGCTGACATGCGCGTGACGGACCGATGTGACGGCTCCTTTGTGCGCATCAGAAAAGCTCCGATAAAAATCTTCCTCCGGGGGCACGCGCACCTGCCCAAGCAGAGGGGCGCGTGGCGTGCCTGTCTTTTGTGGAATCTGACGACCTGCGGGGGGGGGGGGGGGAATCGATAAGCAGATGGCGCCGATCGAATATGTGCATATTGTCGTCTGATGGTGACGATGCTTCCTCGCGCTGTGTGCACGCGTCCCCCCGGCTCTCCAGGGAGCGGACGCTGCACGTGCTGAGCAGGTATTATTCACCGCGAGTCTGTGATGCACGAGCGCCTTTATAGATCAATGGAGGAGAGTAACGAAGTACTGCCTCTATTACTCCTGCAGCACGTTACTGAGGGAAATACTTTATTACATTTATCTACTTTTACTTCAGGTACCCGAAGTATATAATGATCCCTGAGTACTTTATACTCGAGTACTGGCATTTTCTACTCAATGCTTATTCTCCACGTTACTGACAGAAATATACTTTACTCAGTTACATTTGTCCAGCAGATTTAGTCACTAGTTACTTAGTGTAATCTGCACAGTGAGTACTTTTACTTCTTGGTACTTTAAGTGAATTTAAATGCAGTTCATCCCGGTGTACTTTTACTTTATGAACTTCATACTTTTTCTCCACCGCGTTACTGAGGGAAATACTTTACTCCATTACTTTTATCTGACAGATTTAGTTACTGAACGCTGCTCAGTGAGTACTGGTACTTCTGGTACTGTAAGTTTATTCAGACGCTAGTAATCCCCGTGTACTTGTACTTTTTGAATACTTAGAGTATTTTTACTCTCATTAGAGACGTTACTTCTTTATTCTACTGTCATTTAAACAGAATGAAAAGCAGTGATCGATCACAGTGATCGGTTCAGTATCAGTTCACTCAGAGCCTCCGCCTCCTGTTGTTTGTTGTTGTTTGTTGTTGCAGCGCGCGACAGCAACTTTCATTCATTGTTTGAATCGGTGTTTATGGTCCCGCGTGCGGGTTTATATCACATTATTCATCTGTGTGACGCTTTTGTCTCGAGACACACACACACACACACACACACGCGCGGGGTAGAAGAAGCGTGCCTCGTGCCGTGGGTGTGGTTTGGAGGGGGGGGTTAAAGTCAGGGCTAGCGGAGGCACGCGCTGCCCCCATTACAATAACAATAGAGGGCGAGGTGGGTCGCGAGCGCCAAGAAAAAAAAAAGCAACAGTTTGTGAGCATGCCCCACCCCCCTCCCCCCACACCTGTCTCACCTGTGCCCCTGTCCCTGATACGAGTCACGTGACAGTTCAGTTTGATTACAGCCAATAAAAACACAGAAACAAACTCTAAATCTAAATCTAAACAAAGATGGCGGCAGATCGGCCTCTTCTCTTCCTGTGTTTTTCAAAGTAAAATAAAGTTAGAATATATTTATGAAACATATTCAGACTGAGGGGAAATTATCATACAGCTGCCCCCCCCCCCCCCGAAACACGCACGCGCACACACATTAAAACACAGTAGAATTTATCAGACTTCTCCAGATCGAGATCCCCCTCTCTGCCTCGAGCTCTCCTTGAAGAGCGTTAATTGTCCGTGTGTGTGTGTGTGTGTGTGTGTGTAGTGTAAGGTAGGCGTGCCCCCCCCCCCCGGGAACGGCACGCGACACGGGCAGAAAAGAAAGTGACACAGTTTCTCTGTTTCTGTTTACATCTTTCACTGTGTTTCTACTGTGCAGTAGAACCTGCGTTAGAATTCAGTGAAATGAGATAATCAGCTGATGTAAACCGTGTTCCTCCTCTGTGTGTGTGTGTGTGTGTTGTTGTTGTGATGTTCTGTTTGGATCTGGGGGGGTATTCTGTGTGTGCCCCCCCCCTCGGTACAGTGTGTGAGGAGGCGGTAAAAGCAGCGTTTGGCCGCTGCTGCTGTCTCCTGACAGTTTGTTCTATTGCCCCGCTGTAATTGCCCCCTCGGTGGTGAAAGCGAATCAAAGCGGGGGCCCCATCATTACCCCCCATAATACCCCCCCCCCCCCCACCCCTGCATGGTCCCACAGAGGACTGTGTCCGCAGCACACTGTAAGAAGTGTCCGTGTCTGCAGAGCTCGGAGAGGCTGAAGGTCAGAGCGGAACACGCCGCGCTTCGTGTCCGTGCAGGTCGTTAGTGTGTGCGGTAAGGAAACCAGCGGAACCCGGAAACCCGGAAAAGCCAAAAAACAGTCAGAGCAGAAGCTCTGTCTGTCAGTGCGCAGTGATGGGAACTGTGCTGCTCCTCAGGCTCGTGTCCCTCCTCCTGTTTGACAACAAGTCAAAGTTTCGGTTTGAATGAAGCAGCTCGTTCTCCTGGTGACATTTTTTACAGCACACCCTCCTCCCCCTCCCCTCCCCCCCACCTCACACCCCCTCCCCCTCACCCCCCCCGCTCTGCTTGGTATAAAGCGGAGGTGTAACCGCAGCTGCCACAGTCCAGAGTCCTAGGAGCCGAGCGGAGTTTTACTCTTATTTTCTTTTTGCTGCATCCACACACACACACACACAGACACACACACACACTCACTGTAAACCTGTTCTTTATTCTCGGAGCGTCTTGGTCTTGGTCGTCTTTTACCTGCTTCCTCTGACGCTCTGTCTTGGACGTTTGGATTTTACGCACTGATTACCCAGCCTTGGACCCGCGGCGCCCTCTGCCCTGGACGCTCCGCCATGGCGCGTTTGTTACTGTCGTGTCTCCTGCTGTTTGTATCAGCGCAGGCGGTGAGTAGCACTGACAGGACTTCACTTTATTATTTCCTTTTTCACTCCAGCTCCGCGCTGGTTTCAGCTTTTCTGCTGGGGAGGTTTTGGAGACGTGCGCTTTTACGCGCAGCGCGCTCCAGCTCTCCTCTTGTGTTTACTTCATTTCTGCGGGAACTTTAAGAGTCAGATGTTGATTTTACAGTTTGTGGATGTGTGACAGTGAATGCTGCAGCGCACAGTGAGAGAACTCACAAATGCTGTTTGCACAAAGTAGATGAAAAGAAACGGCGCTTTGCAGAGTGCGGACACTTTCTGCTTATTTGCGTGTGTTTTGCGCATTTTCCTCCACACACACACACACACACACACACACACACACACACACACATTATTCTAGATGATATTCTCTTTCACTCTCAGTACATGACCCCCCCGCTCTGTGTCCCCCCTCCCTCAGGCGCTCTCCTCCGGGGTCTTCGAGCTGAAGATCGACTCCTTCACCAGCTCCCGCGGCGTCTGTCGCTACCAGTCCCGGGACTGCCAGATCTTTTTCCGCGTGTGCCTCAAACACTCGCAGGACGTCATCAACCCGGAGCCGCCGTGCACCTACGGCACCGCGCTCACCGAGGTCCTGGACGCCGACTCGAACTCCATATCCGAGAGCGCGCCCATCAGGGTGCCGTTTCTTTTCAAGTGGCCGGTAAGTGAGGACAAATCACACGAGCTCTCTGAGTTTAACACCTTCAGTGTTTCACCTCATTCTGAAGGAGCAGACTCTCATATATTTAACTTCATGTTCTGCTCTTAAAGTTCAGCTTGGGTTAGAAACGTTTCCCGCTTCTGGTGGATTTGTGTCTCCCTCTGGACGCTTCAGAAACCCCCCAGAAAGAGACGTTTATAGAAGTGAACATGCTTCACTCGCTGATTAACTGCATGCGCATGGATGTGGTGTTTAACCGACCTCCTCTGGTTCATTTCAGGGGACTTTCTCTCTGATCATTGAAGCCTGGAACGCGGAGTCTCCGGGACTCGAGTCTACAGGTAAACTGCTGCTGCAGTGTCGCTGCTTCACCGCCAGACGGCGACAGTGGTCTTATCTGTTTCTCACACAGAGAGAGAGTTTATGTTTGATTTAAGAAGCTTTAACACAGAAGTGCAGCTCATGTGTCTTTTTATTTTCCAGTAAGACGTAGTCGTGTTAAATATTTGTTTTCCAACCAGTTTCCTTCTTTAAAGTCACTTTAAAGAGACGAAGAGAAAATCCCTGCAGGATGTTATTTTAGAGTAACTCCTCTAAACTGCTTCCCTTGTTTCTCCAGAGAACCAGAACAACCTCATCAGCCGTCTGGCGACCCGCCGCAGGCTGACCGTCGGCGAGGAGTGGTCCCAGGACGTGCACTTTGGCAACCAGAGCGAGCTGCGCTACTCCTACCACGTGGTGTGTGACGAGCACTACCACGGCGAGGCCTGCTCCGCCTACTGCCGACCCCGCAACGACACCTTCGGCCACTACACCTGCGACGACGAGGGGAACCGGCACTGCATGGAGGGCTGGAGCGGAGAGTACTGCGCTGCTGGTGAGTGTGTGCTGCTTTCAAGGACTGAACCAGAGTCTGTGTTTAGTTTTTTGGCCACACAGAGAAGTTGGGATAAAACACCAGAACGGTCCTTTAAGGCATCAGTATAAGGTCCTGTAGGGACTTAATGTTTTTCTGCAGTTTTACTCTTTAGAGGCAGCAGGAGCTTCAGCTGGAAAACAGGACTAAACACTGTTTCAGTACAGTTTCCTGACCCCTCCTCCTCCTGCTCTCCTCTCCCTCCATTTTCATCCCAACGTTTCTTCAGATTGGGAGGGAGGGAGGGAGGAGGCGGGGGTAAAGAATAGGACCCTGGCCGCTTCGTTTTTTTGTCCAGCGGCCTTGAAATTGTTAAGTCAAGCAGTTGTCAACGCCGCCGTCGTCGGCTCTGGTGGCTGTGGAGGACAAAAAAAAAAGATCTTAGTGCTTCTGTCGTTTCCAGTGTGTGTGTGTGTGTGTGTGTGTGTGTGTGTGTGTGTGTGTGTGTTGGCTCTGAGGTCTGCTCCTTTTGTTTTGAGCTCAACAATGGGCCCCCAGTCGGCCCCCGGTCGGCCCCCGGCCCGCCTGCTTTAACAGGGACACGCGCTGGAGCTTAATGTGCGCTGCCTTGCGTGAAAGGAGACGGCATGTGTTGCTTTTGTTGTGTGGGCCAGCTGCTTCGTTCAGTACTTAACAAGCACTTGTAGGGGAGGAGAGAGAGAGAGGCCCTGAGAGGGGAGGGAGGGGGGGACACACTCATAGTAATATTCTCTCCTTCTTCTTCCTTCTTCTTTCTTCTTCCTCCCCTCTTTCTCCCTTTCCCTCTCTTTCTCCTCCTCCTCCCATCAGCCATCTGTCCAGCAGGGTGCAGTAAGAACGGGGCGTGCGAGTCTCCCGGGGCGTGCGTGTGCCGGCAGGGCTGGCAGGGCGAGCGCTGCGACGAGTGCGCCCGACACCCGGGCTGCCTCCACGGGACCTGCCAGCAGCCCTGGCAGTGCAACTGCTTGGAGGGATGGGGAGGCCTGTACTGCGACCAAGGTAGGTTCAACCTCGAAGAACAGCCCCGCAGAGTCGGGTTTATCCACCGGGTCGCCCAAAAAACACACATAAGAACTCCGCTGACGTACTGACCCACAAATGACGTCCGTTTAAATGCAGATTAACCAACACACAATCAGCACATCAGAGTCTAGGTGATGCATAGTCTGTTCTCATATTTGAGCTTCAGCTACGACTTTGGCCAATCATACAGTTGGATTTTATCACCTCTACCTGCAGAACTTTCAGTTTATTTCAGAAACAACATTGACTTGATCGATATCATATTATTATTGCGTGATAATGTCGATAAACTGCGATGTAAAGTCTTAGCAAAACTTCCTCAGACACCTTTAACACCACATATTTCCTTATTCTTTGTCCTATGTTTTTTTGTCCTTTGTCCCTCCTGCCAACAAAGCTCGCGAATATGACTATTCAAGCAGCCAACTGTCAGCAGGAGCTTCGTAAACGTCCCGAACCCGTCTAGACTTCGAGTCTGTCGCTTTCTACCACGATAATTCGTCATTTAACAGAAATCTCAGAAGACACGATTTCTGCTTTGATGGATCGACTATCGCAAGTTTCTAATCGCTGTAAGTTGATTTTCAAGCTGCGGTGAAATGAGGTTAAACTAAAAGTATTTGCTTTGAAGGCAAATTAAAATATCCTTATTGAACGGAAAAGCTTTTTATTTTGTAATAGTAACGATAATGCAGTGATAGGAAATTTTATTAAATGACCAACAACAGGGCAAAAAGTTGACATTGCGATGTTTCTGTCTGAACAAGTTCATAACTTGTTTTTATTCCTACGCTATAACCACATCCTTTTACTGATCAAATTAATTAAATAACAGTTATATTTTACAGAGAAATGACAGGACAGTAGCTGCAAGATAAACAGGCGAAAGGTTTTGACTTTTTGATGTAAACATAAAATACAGATATCTAGATTCTATAACTGTTTTTACTGAATTTATTTATTATTTACAAATGAGCAAATATAAAAAAACAAACCCAATACCAACATCACAGCTGTTCAGCAGGCGTGTAACCTTTAACCTAAGATTTATATCCATCCATTATAATGTAAACAGAAACAGGTGAAGCTTTCCGGTGAAGAAATCCCACAAGTTGTAAACACCTCTTTAAAATAGCTGAGAACCGTCCAACATACAACTTTCCAGTAGCCATAAAATCTGAGGTGAGGGAATCTACTGAATAACAGCAGAACAGCTCGGACAATAACAATGTTTCAGTCAGTTTTTTATATTTTATCCTCCCTTCAGTGGGCCTCAGATCTGTGTGGGCGTGACTCTTTGCTGACTTCATGTGGCCCTGAACACATCTGCACAGAGCTCTGCCTTTTGTCCTCTTCCATTGTCCTTGTACACTCTTCACCCGGTTAATGAGCTTCTTGTTCTGTTTTTATGCAGACGATATACCGGTTTATATGTAAGTCTTTGCCATGATAAAACAGGTCAAATCTGTGTCTAAATATTGAATCAGTCCTGTAGCAGCCTCAGTTAAATCAGCCCTGGAGCCTCTGTGAGATGTGGAAACAACCATTTGTGTGTGTTTCATCTTCAGCTGGGCTGTAACTCTGAGATGTTTCGCATTAGGTCCAAAATCCTGTTAACAAATTTACAACTAATCCATGTCCATCCATGTCCTGCTCTGTCTTTCAATAGTGTAATCTCCCAGGTTTCTGAGCTGGAAGAGTCTGTTCTTAGACATTAAAACCACTGTTTGTTTATTATTGTACAGAGAATTCAAACATTTGTCTAACAAGGTGCTTTATTAATTAAATTTACATACATTATACGACAAGGTTTGGGTCAGTGTGAATCTGCCAGAGTGCTTTAAGTTATAGTAGTGGATGGATAGTTTTGGGTGGTTTGTCCAATCAGAAGTAAAGTCTGGTTTGATCAGAGCAAAGACTTGCAGACATCGTCGTAGTCAAAAGGGCAGACAAAGGTTTTAAAACACATTGCAGCTTGTAGGTAAAAAGGTTTTATATATCAGCATCAGGGGTTTTGAATCTAAATTCGGGGGTCATCACATCACGTTCAGTTCAGTTTAAATCTGAAGAAATCTCCCACTAAATTTTCATTTGATTCTCTGTTCACTCACTATTAGGCAAAGTAAACCTAAACCTTTAGATAAATTGTTTGATTTGTTAAACAAAAACCTCCACCAAACTGAACTGATTTCTTACTGTATACAGTATTAAAAGAGTTTCGAAATTTGACACCAGAACAAAGTTTCTCATCTCCTCGCAAGAAGTACTGCTGAAAAAGTTCAGGGGGAAAGAGAGGATCAGATGTCAAGGTTGACACCATCCACTGACATCAGTACGATCTACTGTTTGATAACTTGTCTTTGGACGTGTTGTTGTGGATGATTTGTGATGACAAACATCTTGTCTACTGCCTTTAATCAAACAAGAGCCTTAGATTTAAAAGGTTGCACTTTTTTATCCCTGTAAATGTGTCAGAGTCTGTTCTTACGATACAAGGAAGTAAAATCTTAATGACACCATGAAAAACAGGTGGTTCCATTTATTGTTTCCTGTTGCTGATGTTGGCTCATTAACCTGACCTTCACTGTCACTCTCTTCTTTCATCACTCCAGACCTGAACTACTGCACCAACCACAAGCCATGCCAGAACGACGCCTCGTGCACCAACACCGGCCAGGGCAGCTACACCTGCACCTGCCGGCCCGGGTTCACCGGCAAGAACTGTGAGATCGAGACCAACGAGTGCGACAGCAACCCCTGCAGGAACGGCGGCAGCTGCAAGGTAAGTCGACGCATCGGATCTGATGGAGCCGTCACTCGTCCTCACTAAAGTTTTCATGAATCATTTACCTTGTTTCCTCCTTGTGTCTTTCCCTCAGGATTTGGTGAATGATTATTCATGTGCGTGCCCTCAAGGCTTCTACGGGAAGAACTGTGAGATCAGCGCCATGACGTGCGCCGACGGGCCGTGTTTTAACGGAGGAACATGTGTGGAGAACGTGGCCGGCGGATACAGCTGCCGCTGCCCATCCGGTTACACCGGCTCCAACTGCGAGAAGAGGATCGACAGGTGCAGCAGCAACCCCTGTGCTAATGGTACGAACTGCCTGTAGCTCGCCTCAGTTACTTTTTATGTCACTCTGCAGTGACTTTACAAAGAAAGCTTCAGGTTTGCAGTCCAGATTTTTGTTATTGTCTGGTGAGGGCATTCGCTGCAGCCTTAGGATGAATCAACATTGTTAAAGTCCATGAAATGAGCACTTCAGGAAGCCTGAGTAGAGATGGAAGAGTCAGCTGAAACACAATGTTTGCAGAGGTTCAGAGTTGACGGTGATGTTTTAAAAATCATCACAAAAGTGGCATCATGAATCAGCTGCAGCAGAAATCCAGTAGCAGCTGCCTGATGTAGAGTTATTGTCGTCCTTTATTCTGAAAGGACAGTTGAGAAATGTTTGTCAGTGAGGCCAAAATGTACAGTACAAAATGTACCTGTACAGCAGCCAAGTCTCTGATTGAAGTCATGAGGTTCAATGAAGACGTCTGATACAACTCTGAGATATTTGGTGACTTTGCAGGAGTTGAGACTTGCAGGCAGCTGGCGTTCACTTCATGTAATCACTTTCTCCTTCATTCCCAGTGGAGCAGCTCCAGATGTTGATGGATCTTGAGAATGTTGGTTGTTTGCTTTCTAGGCAGATGTTAAGCTTACATGCACAAGATGTTTTGGCCAGGAACAAGATTTTATGTTTGATTGATGTTGTGGGGTAGGAGTTTCCCGCCATCGCTGACATTTTTGTCTCTGATATAAATAGACCATGGAAGTGTAACAGACTGAGATAAAGGTGAGGTCATTCTGCAGTCTGAGCCGATCTCTGTTTTGCTGGAGCTGCAGGATATTTTAAATCTGGTCTCATTCAGATGGAAACATGTTGTAGAACCCGAACAAATACGAAAGTTGTCTGAACTATTAAAGAGAGAGAGCCTTGTATCATCAGAAGCTAAAATACAACACCTTGCCAAGCAGGTCAAGTGTTCTGCTACTGCTCTGCCAGGACAAACGGCAGCTTCAGGCGACAACCGTCGGTTATCTAATCATTAATCCACTCTGAGTTTGGTTGCAGTAGAATGACAACCTTGTTGTTAGTGTTGTCAGTTCAGCCATTTGAAGGAATTTCAGTTTGCACAACGAGGTGTTGGAGACCTGCACATTTCTCAGGTAGTTAATCTGTTTGTAGATCTTAACTCTCGCTGACTGGATCCACCTGTTGCAGATTGTTCAGATATACTCAGATGTTCAGGGACATTGTGAGCTGTCATCACACCAAACTGTGTTTGATGCATTAGTGTGCCGCCTTTGTTGTACTTTTGCAGCTCTGTGCACCCAGATTTTGGCTGAACGCCTGTATATCCTGCAGGTTGAATAATCCACTGAGTTTACCATTTATTTAAACACCACAGTTCACCCTGACTCAGCCAGTGTCAAAATATTTACAAGAGCAATCAGGTATGATGAAGCAACCAGATGATTATTGGATCGAAATCTTGACTGCTTCATCACAGGCATCTAATCTGTTTGCTGGTGGATTAAACAAGACGTTTATGACCTTTTAAATGTTAAAACAGGAATTCAGATATGTTGCAGGGTTGCAGGTTTTCAGTTTGCAGTAAGTGCTGTATATTATCCTGAATATGCTGGTGTCATCAGGGAAGACGTACAGTCATGTATCATCTGCATAAATATAGACGTTTATTGACATTTATCTCCTGGTGACACAATTTAAAATAAAATGTGGAAGGTCACAATTAATAGGACAGGATGTAAGATAAATGTAAGATTGTCTGAGTGTAAAACTCCTTTACGCTTCAACATTGGTGCTCAGGACATTCAACAGCTGAACAAGCAGCCGTCTCAGTTGTAATGAGAAGCTCTGAAATGATTAACAGTTTGAAGAAATACTTGTAAATTGGCCAACAAATTGCTAATTGACTTCTTGAGGCTTCTCTTCAAATTCAGTTCTGATATTTTTAGTAGTTAAGATCAGTCTAATTTTCCTACTGTAGTTTGGTGTTACAGCTGCTGCTGTTAAATCCAGTCGGAACATTATGCCATTTATTAATACTGATTATCTTAGTAATAACCAGGACTGATGGAGGTGATCTGGGTTAGATAAAGTCCACAGACTGGAGGAGGACATTAAACCTTTATGTCAGTGTGAATAATCAGACTAAAAACATTTTTATCTACTGATGTTATCTCTAAAACAGTGAAGCTTCCAGGAACAGTTTATGTAAAACACACACTTTGCCAAAGACATTTTTAGAAGATTTTCACTGCAGGTTTTACATAGAAACAACAGAAAGGAAGCTCAAGAATTCTGAACTCAAATGCTTACAGAGTGCATGCATGTAGTGTAAGAGCACTGAGTCCAGGTTCTGTTAGAAGTTGGTCAGGGGTCGTAGCTTTGTCCTGCATTTGCCTTGTTTGCACATGAAACCTTCTGAGCACTTTAAACTTCAGACGTGACAGGACGTGTATTTTATTGGTCGTGCATGAAGTGTGAACATGCAGAGTGTTTCTGTGGAATCATTAGGTTGTCGTTTGTTATTTTCAGCTGTCACCTTATGAAAGGAACATTACCGCCAGGTTTCAGGTCAGCCGTTGAAACTTATTTTGGTCTGTGATGTAAAGTTTCAATTTCCAGCAGTAAATGTACACAGAGATGGTCTCCTATCAGACAACTGTGTGTGTGCTGTGTGTGTTTGTGAGTGAGAGGGCAGATAAACTCTTGGATTGTCACGTAGGAGCCTCTGAGCATGTCTTATCACCTCCCGGCTGATAACAGAAACATCTTCACCCTCATTGTTGCCGCTGTAAACAGGCGTGTTTTCAGCAGAGACACCCGGAGCGCTCAGCCTCGCTGTCGTTACCTGGTTGTCTCGGGCAGGAATGCGGCTCTGGCAGCCGTCCTCAGCCTGATAGAGCAGTCAGCGCCGGCCGGGTGTACGGCTCATTTCGCTCTGGAAATGCAGAGCTGGTCCCTGTTGGTGCAAAAAGAGCCTCACAACAAAGTTTACAAGATAATTTGCACTTCACAAACTGCATGTATCCCATGTGTTTGTGTTGCTAGAGGGGCCTTGAACCAGTGTTTCTGCATGTGTAACTCATTTACTACAAATTGCATTCTGTTTGCATCACTGCTGAACATTTGCCAAACGTACCATCAGTTTTCAGATTGATTGCCCTGCTTCCAGGCAGCCGGTGCTTTCTTAAATCAGCTTGTAAAGACTTGAATCTTGTTGCAGAGAGGTAATCCACCTCAGTCAACACTGGTTTATTCCTGTCAGAGTCATTCCTGACGGTCGATCTGTTGTGTTTATATTAACGCAGAGAAGTCTTCTGCTGCTTTAACAGCAACCTTTCCTGCAGAGCACAGGTCACATTTTCAGATCAGTGAGAGTGATAAAAGTAGTTTCCATTAAAACAAACAGAGATGTTTCACTGTGATGGCTTCAGCAGCAATAAGTTTCAAGTCTCTGCAAGTAGAGTTTTTCACAAAAGCTGCCTGGAAAGAGGAGAAAATGGTCTGGAAAATGTCCAACAGTAAACTGTAGAGTGTAGTAGACTGGATTAAAAACGATTAAGAATGAGGGTGTTTTAGCAACTTTTTGATGCTGCTGAGTTGGAAATCTTTGTAACTAACAGAGGATGAATGAAGGAAGCAGATGGATTCTCAGGGTTGGTTAAGTCACCTCAGTTGTTCTTCCATCACATAGACGTCCAGTCGGCTCAGATAGATAATCAGGATCTGATGGCTCCAGTGGCAGAACGGGCATTGCAAAATAAAACCATATCACTGTATATTTCAGTTAACATTCAGGCTTCTGAGTGGAGGCGTCTCTGAGGATCCCAGCTCAGCTCCCAGTCCTCCCTCAGGTCCTCATTAGCGTGTAGAGACCGCCGCCTGCTTATCTCTAATCTACCATCATTCCTGCTTCTCAGTGAGCCCGAGAGGAGGAAAAAAACTGTACAGCTGTACAGAACAACCAAATATGGAGCTGTTGTAAAACCTCTGTTTTTACAGTGTTTGTGGCCTGTAAACAACCTCACAGATCCAGTTCAAACATTTCCAGTTCATCGCTGCAGGATGAGTCCTCCTCGTCTTTCTCTAAACAGCAACCTTGATCAGTTTAGTTTTTTGTTCTGCATCTTTTTCTCATCAACAGATTTCCTCTGTGTTTTCTGCAGTTATTCTTTTACAGTAAACACCGCTGTTCAGGCAGGTCATAGGACTTCCTGGTGGTTTAAAATAACTTTTCTGGATGTTTCTACTCACACACACGTCTCTGATGATGAGAAGCATCTGTTGTGAGGACATTTTGTAAAGAACTCGTTTTTCCCCCATTTACCCTCCAGCCTCCTCTCTGTCCAGAGAGAGACTTCTGTGAACTCTGTCTCCTTTTGGCTCTGGAGGATTAAAATGTGTTGATGTTTGTGAATTATTTCTTGTTTCACCTCTGCTCTGGAACCTGTCCAAAAGTTATTCTCAGGCAAATCTTTGCAATGTAACTTCAAGAATTACAAAATTACAAATTACAAAATAAACAGGACTTTTTAACATGTAGGATGCTTTGGTAGAGTATTAAGTCTGTCCCCCCCAAGGCTCCATACTGGGTCCTTTGTTTTTTGCACTTTATACACTGTTACCAGGAAATAGTACCAGTAAACACACGATGAAATTTTGCAGATATGCATCTGATACTCCCTTTAACATTTCAGTCATTAGCCCCACTGAAAGAAAGTGTCCACCATCTCAGTATCCCTCCATAAGCTTAACCTATTGATGCTTTCAAAACGCAACAGAATTTGAATTTTTGAATTTCTTTCCCTCTCTGTTTGTTTCATACTCCATTAACATTTTCAAACAAAATATGTATGTTTTAACTCAACATAGGTGTTGTGTTGTCTCTTGTATTTCCTGGTGAATGTTGGATTGCAGTTCTGCACAAAATAGAGAAAACCAATCGTATTGACTCTCTGGAACCAGATAGATTTAGAATTATAGCATAAAACATAAAACCTATATTTTTCTGTTACTTAATGAGGTGTTTTGCTCAACAATCATAACATCTGTCCTCCCTCCGAACTCCATCTTTCAGTTGTGTGTTAATAACGAAACCCTTTCTGTGTCTGTCTCTGTGCAGGTGCTAAGTGTTTGGACCTCGGTGATCGCTTCATGTGCCGCTGTCAGCCCGGCTTCACCGGATCTCGCTGTGAGACCAACATCGACGACTGCGCCAGCAACCCCTGCCGCAACGCCGGCACCTGCATCGATGGCATCAACGACTTCACCTGCAGGTGCACGCTGGGCTTCATGAGTAAGGACTGCTCGGTGCGCAGCAGTTCCTGCGACCAGTTCACCTGCAACAACGGCGGCACCTGTTACACCCACTTCTCTGGGCCGGTGTGTCAGTGTCAGCCAAACTACATGGGCGCCCGGTGTGAGTACTACGTGAGGACCCCTGAAGCGACCACAAAACCACCCAGGAATGGTGATTCCCCACCTGCGCTTATCGCCGCCGTTGCCCTCGGTCTGGTGACGCTGACCCTGCTGGTGTTCGCCGCCATCCACGTCCTGCGTCAGCTCCGCCGGGGCAGGCAGCTGGCCATTTCCACGTCGGTGAAGAATGACCTGGAGGCCGTGAACAACCGCAATGCAGTGATTGGTGGAGGTGGACCCAATAACGGGGGCTTACCAGGAGCGCCCCTCGGCAGCCTGAGAGAGAAGGAGGCCTTCCTCATCCCTGGAGGACAACTCAAAGTGTCCAATAAGGACGCAGCGCTGGCAGAGAAGGGCAGTGACAACATGGCTATGTTTAAAAACAAAATGGCGGACTGTAACCTGGCAAAAGAGGAGCAGCACCTGGGCAAGAACAAGTTTGACCTGTAAGAACCTGATGATGGTTTGATGGCTTTCTGTGTTTATGTGTGTGTTTGTGTACTTACTTCCTTCTCTGCACACTCGTGTGTTCAGTGAAGGCATGTCGCAGCCTGTTTGTCTGTTATCTGATCAGTCCATCGTTCACACACCTTCACAAAGTATTTCTGTCAAGATCTTTGTCGTTGTCGCCGTACCAACCTCCCTCTCTTTCTCTCTCTCACTCCCTAACAGTAAGAAGTGCGACTCGTCCATCATCGTGCCCCCGCTCAGTTTTGCGAAGGACAGTCTGTATCACCCAGTGTTCATCATTCCAGAGCAGATGGAGCAGTGTGTGTTTGCTACTGAGGTAAGGACACACCTACCGACACAACCACACACTCACACAGGTGTATTTATGTGGTTTTATATTGACTGCATCAGAAAGTGTTTTTATTATTTTGTGGATGGAAGTGGTGACGGCAAAACATGAGAGAAAATAATTGAGTCAAAACATGTTCACAAATAGAAAATTAAACTGAGAGATAAGAGAAAAACTCTGAACGTCATATGTTAAAGATAATATTGAATTGGAATTTTTTCTGAGACAGATCAATGTTTTTATCAGAAAATACAACTGAATGAAGAATTAGTCTTAGTGAAATGTGAACTAATAGCTAAATACTCACCGTTTTATTTGGTAATTACACTGAACATTGAGTAATTGATAAGAGGTATTAATTAATTTACTAAAAATACAAATAAAGAAGACAATCATTACATCTAGATCTGATAATTAATTTATTTACCTGCATTATGAGGCTGTGTGTTTGGAGTAAAACATACAATTTCCCAATTTCAAGAATCAGTCATCCTGAATTAATGTAAATAACACTATAATTTTAAGCAGCAGTTTAAATGTTTAAATGATTTCTACAGAGTGAGTATTTGTCATAGTCAAAATCTGGGACCGTAAAAGTGGCTTTAATGAAACGAGATAATGCTTTTTAGCAATTTGTGCAAACTGATGGCTTATCACATCACCAATCAAAAAGTGGCTACATAATTTGTATTGTAGAAAAAAGTTAGAGGAACAAGGAATGTTGGTTGCAATATGCAAAACTTCACATCTTTCAAAATAAAATTCACATTTGCAACTATTCATCAAATAGATCATTTAGATTGTTAAAACTCACATAGTATCTGTGGTAGGGTGTAATTTCATTTGTTAACGGCTAAGGTTGACATTATTGTCAATGTTTTTGGCTCCATGTCAGGTTAAAACTTTTTTTAGTTTTTAGGAACTCAAAATTTAACAAATCAAAACGACATATGCCAAGTACTTGATGCATTTAAATAATAATAATAATAATAATAAAATAAGTTTTTCCCTTTGAAATGTGATGAATATGATGCTGTAGCACATTTAAATTACTTTTATTCCAAATTCATGATCTGTTTTTTGAATGATGTGGTGCTTTTAAAAGACGTGATCACATACGCCGATGACTAACCGCTGTTTCTCTGTTTCATCCTCAGGTATAACCTCCAGTTTTCAGACCACCAGCAGAGGAGCTTTTATGCTGAAGGCCTGAAGCATTTACTGACCAGGACAGGGTCTATTCTACACATTATTTTATTTAATATTTATTACTGCTGCTCAGTGGAAAGAAACAAAAAGAAAGGACTTGTTTTTTTATCCTTTTCTGCTTTGATACTGACAGTGTTCGGATGACAATGTTTTGGAAAAGAAAGAAAGAAAGAAAGAGAGAGCGAGCAGCGGAATAGGAGAGAAAAGAGGAAAGACTGAATGTCCGGCATCATTTGCACTATTTATCTTTTTTTATACATAAAATCTTAATATAATTTTTCTGTCTGTATATCTGAATTTCCTTTGGATCAAACGTGAACGAGAGATGTGAAGAGTTGGAATTGTCCACCAATCGGAAAGACCGGTGCCTTAGCTATGCTTCCCAATCATCGTGGCAACCATTTCCTGTACAATTTCACAATGAGATGTCAATCAAGGACCTGCTTACAGGAACGGAAGACAGAACGTTTTGTTTTAGGTCAAAAAAAACTGAACTTTCCCTCCAATCACTTCCTGTCTGAAAGACTTTCTATCATCATTCCGTCCGTTTTATTTTATTTCTTGTTTGCTTTGGAAGCGAAGCATCACATTGTGGCCTGTTAGAAGAAGAATGAGCCTTACAATCACCGACCAAGCTACAAACTCTGAAGTGCCTCTTTGTATGAAAAAAAAAAAACCACGGGACCATGACTTAAAAAGAGTTTGTATCTTCAAACCCACAAACCCAGGAAACCCATTAAAATCCACTGGAACCAGCTTTTTCTACTGGTAACATGTTTTAAAATCCATCATATCCCATTATCAGTCTAAATGAGGTTTCAGGTGAATCAGGGAGAGTTTTTACCTCTATCAGCAATCAGCTGTTTCCTCCATTTTCACCTCATGATAGATAATCAAGTTTAACAGCTGAAAGTCGAACCTGACAGAGTCCAGCCGAGCTGGAATTCATCTTACAAATCACTTTTTACGTTTATCTTTCTGTGACTGTACCTGTGCTTTTTCCACCCACTGTTGTAGGTTTTAGAAATTTATTTTTCTATTAATCAAAAAGCAAAAAAAACGTGCTGCCTTTTCTCTTTTTGCTGCCTTTATCGACCACTGCTGACACAGCAAGTAAACAGGAAAACATAAGAACGCCAGCTGTTCTGCAGCATTCCCATGACTCAATCTGAAGAGTCTGAACACAGTCACACCTGCAGGTGTTTCTATTTAAAGAAAAAAAAACTTACACAGAGGACTCCAAAGAGAGTTTTTTAAATTCCTAATTAATCCATTTGATACCAAAAATATGTGTTTTTCCTGTGTAGTCGTGTCTTTGTACTATCTTCGTTAATTTAAGAAAACAATGCAATGTGTACATATCCTCCAGAAGATAGTTTTCCTATTTAATTTTGCCCTTTGTAAATAATTTTGTATTTATGAAAGAGAATTGTATATATGTCTATGTTAATGTGCCTAATGTCTCAGTCAGAATCAAGAAATATATTTTTTCATAAATAAATTAGAAAATAACATTAATGTTTCTGTATTTGTTTCATATTTCTTTCTCTCTGTGTTTGGCTCATCTTTTTCTAAACACATCGTACAGTTAAACAAACAGTGAGAAAATACTGAACAAGGTCACAGGGTCACCTGGAAATTCTTTATATCATCTGCTCTGCACTCAGCAAATATAACTTCACATTATAAGAACAAACACAACATCTGGTGGCATCTGGCAGATGTGATGCCAAATGAGGACCATAAAATTGTTGTTCTGTTATTTATGAAGTTAGACCAGGGCCTACTTCATAAATAATAATCCTGGTTCTGATACCTTTAGTCGTTATAGGGACAAAAATTCCAGCATTTTAAAGTGCGTTCTGCTCTGGGCTGCTTCTTGGTTGTGTTGCTTTTAAGCCTTTTTGTGTAGATTAAATAAGATATAGCATGTTAGGGAGTTTTAGAGGAGCAGGTAGGTGGATTTTTGTCATTCTCAGAACTGGGCTAGCTGTTTACCCCTGCTTTTGGTGTTTGTGCTAAGCTAACTGTACATGTTAGCTGTAAGTACTAACAGCTAACCTGTACGGAGCCCGGGAGGGGACATGGAGTAAAAAAAATTAGAAGGTTGGAAAAAAAGTACTGTTGTAAAATTCTGTGAAACTTTTGCGAGATCTCGAGAAACTTTCTCACAAAAAGTTTGGTGAGATCTCGAGCTCTCACAAAAGTACATCTTTTCTTTTTAACCTTCAGATTTTTTCCCGTCCATGTCCCTTCCCAGGCTCTGTAAATCTGCTCTAATCTAGAGGAGTGAATGTATCAGAAATGGGCTGCTTGTTATCAGCACAAACACTAGCTTAGAGCAACATCAGCGTGAGCATGATGGCTGATCAAGGGTGTGTGTTGTGTGTGTGTCTCTGCTAACACTCAGTGAACTGTAAAAAGCAGTTAAGCCCTGCAGCTGGTTCTCTGCAGAATATCCACGATAATCCTCAGTGAACTGTGCAATTATCAGATAATAACACACAGTATGGAGGCTGATTACATCACCACAGCTCCACTGTTTCCAAAAAACTGTTGAAACCACATCAATGAGCCGACTGACGTGTCCGTCATCACCACAAACACAACACACTGTAGTTTATTTAGACTCAATCCCACACACACACACTGTCCCAAATACTCACTGTAGCACCAAGTGTGAATTCATCCGCCGCTGGAAATAGTCCCTATGTTTGCAGGTTTTCTTGTGAGCGGAATATCTCAGTAACACCATGAGGGAATTTCTTCAAATTTTGCACCAACATTCACTTGGACTTAAGGATGAGCTGGTTACATTTTGAATGCCAAAGGTCAAAGGTCAAGATCATGGTGACCTCACGATCCTGTGGAGTGGATGACTGCAGTTGTTAATTGTTTCCATTAAATAGTTTCCATTAAATTTAGTTTCATTCATTTTTTTCTACAACTTTAATGACCTGTATCTTCCTCTCGTTGTTCCCTCCTGTCATGTCTTATCTGGACTTCTCAGTCTTTACGCTCAGCACACTGAGTCGGTTCAGGTCAACCGAGGAGGTCTTAACCCACTTCCCAAACGTTAACTTGATCTTTTTTCTCCTGCAACGTTAATTCCCTCTTTTTTCTCCCTCCACGTTTCAGTTCTTCCCTCTCTTCTTGTTCCTTTCCCTCCTTTTCTTTTCTCTCCCTCTTAACATTGTTTCTGTTTTCTTTTACTTTCTCTCTGTCTCTGGGTTTAGAGTTTCACCACACTGTTAATTGATACAGAGTCTCCTCATTAATGGTTAATGAGTAACTGCTGCCATGTGTCAAACGGTCAAACACACACACACACCGACAGCAGGAGTGTGGAGAGAACTTCAGACTCTGGTTCACCTGCTGTTCACCTGGCCAGCTTTGTCTCTGAAACAAACACACACACACACACACACACACACCTGTCCCCAGGCTGAACTGTGAACTCTTCTGAATTATATTTGTTAAATACATAATTTAACAACATATCTTATATTGTATCTCTGCAAAATGTAGCTGCTGCTGCACATTACTTGTCTAAAAACACAGGATTTCTTTGGTCCGTGTACATAACAGCTGATTCATTTTCATTTTGAAGTGGGAAAACAGAAAACAACAACCGTCCTTTTCTGTACCGCCCAGCTAAGGCAAAGAAAGCTAGTCTTAGCTAGCTATAAGGTGAAATGAGCAAGAGACGCCCTGCTGTGAGCCCACGTGAGTGTCTGGGTTTTTCTGTGCTGCTAGCTAGTGGCTAGCTAAGGTCGTCTGTTTTCACCTTAGCTGGGCAGCACAGCTTACAGGGATCCTGTGCTGTTGTTTGTTGGGTGACTTCCAGGGGAAAAAAACACATAATTTAACGCATGACAAAACAGATGATTTTTAAGCCTGTAACTAACTCAAAACAAAATGTTCAAAATACTAGTCCTTTGTTTTTCCAAAACGAGAAAAGCGCATTTTTGGTTTCTAGTTTCTTATTCTAAAACTAAAATTGGAAAAAGGCTCATCATCTGTTTTCTGTTTTCCCTTTCCAAAACAAAACTCGATTGGCTGTTACATACTCCAACCCAGTACACACTACTGAGTAAAGTAATCCCATTACTCATGGTACGTTCACAGCAGTCTCTTATTCAGAGTCTTGTGCAGTGTTACCTCCTCTGTCTCTGCACAGTTACTCTAGAACTGGACACAGTGTGTGCGTGTGTGTGTGTGGTGTGTGTGTGTGTGTGTGTGTGTTGATGTGCAGAAAGCGCAGTGCTGTGAAAAACAGGAAACGTGTACATAGAACAATGTGTATCTGAAACAAACACATCAGGTCTCAAGTCTTACCACATCATCACTGTGTGTGTGTGTGTGTGTGTGTGTGTGTGTGCGCGCGTGTGTGAGTGTGTGTTCACCTCAGTGTGAATTTGTGCTGTTTATCAGTTTGTCGCTGTGGTGCAACCCTGTAATGTGCCCCCCTGCTCAGCTTCCCGTTGGCTGATTAAAGGAAACAGCTCCAGATCTGACTTCATGTTCCTCAGAAGAAAAAGCAGTTTTTTGTTTTTTGCTCAGAGGAAAAGAAATGGAGGAAAGAAGACGGGATGTGGAGATCAGAAGATCTTCAACAGCAGGAAACAGAAACTTAGATTGCATTTACCGTTCGGACATTTCGTTTCCTTTGTGGTGATGTGGATGTTCGGCTCAGGGCCAGGGTTGGTCGACTGGCTGGGGTGAGATTTTAATGATGTGTTAGGGGGTTTGGTTCTGCAAAGCAGGAAGAGATTTTCCAATGAATTCTCTGACCTTTTTGCCTCCAGTCATAGCAGTGGAGGCGACTGAATCCATCCATCCATCCATCCATGTTCTTCCTCTTATCCGGGGTCGGGTCGTGGAGGCAGCAGGGTAAGCAGAGTATTCCAAACATCCCTCTCTCCAGGAGTGTTTTCAGCTCCTCCTGGGGGATCCTGAAGTGTTTCCAGGCCAAGTTCTGGGTCTGCCTTGGGGTCTCTTCCCAGTTGGAAACACCTCAACTGGGTCCTTTCAGTGTGAAGGAGCAGCGAACTCAGCCTGTCTCCAAGGCTGAGCCCAGACACCCTAGAAAGGAGACTAATTTCAGCCGCTTGTATCCACAATCTCGTTCTTTCGGTCCCTACCCAAAGCTCACGACCATAGGTGAGGGTTGGACTGTAAATCGACTGGTAAATTGAAAGCTTTGCCTTCTGGGTAAGCTCCCACTTCACCACAGGTAGAACTGTCTAGCCTGATGTCTAGATGTCGTCCTTTATAACTAAACTTTCCATCAAGGGGAGGCGTTTGGCGTCAGCATGTTCAGCGTTTATTTGGGTTTTGGGTTCGGTGTGTAAGGTCGAGCTCTGGCAGCCTCTGATGCTAATGAATCTGTTATTGTTAAACCTGTTGGAACTAATTTATATTAATTACCTGGTCAGTCAGTCCACCTCTTTGGTTCAGACTGAAACATCTCAACAACTACTGGATGGACTGATATGAAATTTAATGGACACTTTTCCTGTAGCGCCACCATGAGGTTGAGAGCAGTGTATATAAACAGACTGTGGTGAAATCTGGTTCCGATATTCAACATCCTGTCAAGATGAACTGTAAATACTTTGGTGGTTTCCCTTATTGTTTCCTGTTTTATTTTGAAAGTTCTCCTTGTGTGTCTGTTGTGGTTTTGCTTCCTGTCTTTTTCTGTGTCACCTGTGTCTCGTTAGTTAATTAGTCCTTGTGTGAGTTTCTCTCATGTTGATTCTGGCTTCTGCCTCCAGTGTTTCTTGGGTTTTTTTAGACGATACTTTTGTTCCTGAACTCTCTCCAGATTCTTTGCTGCTTGATTTTCTGCCTTTGCTGAATCTTCAGCTTTGACCTTCGATGGAGTTTCCATGCAGGTGAGTCTTTGTGTTATATCGTTTGAATAAATCATTGAACTTGGGTCTTTCCACTAGTGTTCCTGATTAAACTGTTAAAGATGACTCTCTGACTGTTAATCTAGCACCGTCATCAGGTCAGCATTTTATTTTGGTGAATAATAATACTTTGGTTTATGGTTAAATACCCACAGAACTGATGGCATTCCCTTCAGCTCCAGCTGGACTTTGTTTTTAGTTCATTTCACTTAAATACTAGAATGAATGGAGATAATCTCTAAACCAGAAACATTTCAGGATGTAAAATCAGGTCCAACTGTTGCCAGTGTGTCAACATTTTGTATCTCAGAACTCTGTCTGACTTTCTAACACAACAAAAGGTGATTACAGTCGTTTGAGTTGTAGTGATTTGTAGATTTAATTACTTGTCAATGTTGTAAATTAAACCTAAGTAGATGTGAGAAGATTCTGATTTGATGAAAAAGCAGATCTCACACACACACACACACACACACACACACAGAGACAGAGAGAGAGAGAGAGAGAGAGAGCGAGAGAGAGAGAGACATAACTGAGACAGATGAAAGAGAGAGAGTGAAGAACACACACAGATGAAACACACACCTGTCGTGACTCCATCACCGTCCCTGACCTCTGACCTCTCCTCCTCCTCCCTCTCTCTTTCACCAGCTTGTTTTGGATACACACAGTCTGTCTGCCCTCAATCCTACATGACGTGTGTGTGTGTGTGTGTGTGTGTGTGTGTGTGTGTGTCTGAAATATTCATCATGAGAGAGAGAAGTAAAGACTTGATTCATGTCCTCGTCTTTATCCTTCCTGTTCCTGTTTCCTCCTCATCACAACTTTCACTCACACACACACACACACACTCCATGGGAACCTCAGTGCGTCCTTTCATATGGAAACACACACACAGACGACACACGTTAGAATCCGACGTTTTCCTTCCTCTTATCATTACACTTCAAGCACAAACTGTTCTTACAGCTTTGAGAAAACTCTGGCAAAACATACATCTGAAGCGTGAGGTTCGATCAGGAAGCAGTGCTCTGTCTTTTTTTAGTAATATTTTTCGTAACCATGACGATGTAAATCACAAAAAACTGCAAAAAGATTCCCATAGAAAACGAATAGGAAGTTGCTGTGAAAAAGATCAAACCCATCCTCTCTTCTGAGCCACATTACTTCATCAGACTTTCAACACAGAAATGTGGTTTAAACTTTAAACCGGATCACAAGAAGTGAGAGTCTTTTGGGTTAAATCTTCGTGTTGATAGCTGTTACAGTTTTTATAAAATCACTGTTTAAATTTTATGTTTTTATTTTCCCGTGTCAGAGTTTATAATGGGTGTGTATTGCGTGGAATGTTCAGGGTTAGACTGTGTGACATCATCACTCTAACTGCCACCTCTGAACATTTTACCATAAAAATCTGATTCAAACCTCTTTTAATTCCCACAGTTTCCAACCTACACAGACACTTTCTATATGAAGACGTAGAGAAATGTGTCCTCTCTCACCCAGTGTGACTCCCATTGTCACATGACTCACAGTTTGTGAATAAATCTCCTCCAAACACAGAGAGCTCTGACCCACAGTCCCATAGACTGCCATGTTAAACTGAGCTCTGAAGCTCTGTTTTAAAACTGTGACGGAGCCTAAACCGTAAACAGGACGTCCACATATAAAACATCAGAGTCTTCACTGAAGCTCTGTGGAGCTCAGACTGAAGAAACTGTGGTGATGGGACTTGTAGTTTTTGAGCTATGAGGCATTTTTGATGGCAAGTTTTGACTTATGAGCTGTTGTCAACCTGGGGTGACTGTTGGCGGCCATTTTGGCTTTAAAAACAACTGACAGTAACATTGACCTTTGAAAAGCTGATCTGTAACATGTGTTAAAGTCTTTGTACGAGAACGCTGATATTACAAAACCTAAGGTGATGAAGCCCTGACTGATGGTTTAGATAAGTGACACATTTTGTGCTGGTTCAGGATCAGATAAGATCTGTCGATGGGATCGGAGTGTGAAGCTCAGTCTGACGCCCACACAGTGTGTGTTCTGGTTCAGTTCACTAATGTGTGGTGGCTGTCAAGAAGTTTTTCCAGTGTGTTTCTGTATGTGTGTGTGTGTGTGTGTGTGTGTGCGTGCCATGTTGCTCCACTGTTTCCTGTTTTCAGTATAAGTGTAATATTTAGTCCTACATGGAGAGACTGAGACAGAGAAACTCTGAGAAACAGATGGATTCAGGCTTAAAGGATCATTTATTTTTATTAAAATCATCTTGCTCTCGCAGATCAAATCTGACTCCTGAAGACTTTAAGAAGAAACATGAACACGTCACAGGAGTCGTGATGGAGCTGCTGAGGAGGCTTCAACCTCCATCCCCCAAAATCAGCTGCTGTGACCCGGGAAGGTCAGAGGTCGCTCAGGGAGGAAGTGACAGAGCAACAGAAATAGACAGACAGACTGGGTGGGTGAGAGGTCAGGAAGGTGAAGAGGAATGTGAGATTTACAGGCTGAGAAGCTCGACTCCACGAGTACCCGACGAGTTCACGACTGGTCTCCTGAAGTCCTGAAATAACAGAAACGAAGGGAACTCGTCTGCATCAGTTAATTAGCTTCAATATTAAAACCAGGACAGTGGACCAGCTCTTCATCACTGAGTCACTGATACTAAAATACGATCATAGAAAAGTGAGCTGATTGAAAATGGCCACATGTGACCGATGACTTCATCAGTGTTAACGTTCGCTTCGTCCCAGTCCCAGCAGGTGTTTTCACAGCTGGGTCACTTACATCAGTACAGACAAATAAATCTTTTTTATTTTGCAGCAGACAGTCTCTGCACCTTCTTCCTTCCACCATCTTCTTCTTCCTTCAGGTCGGTCATTATCAGACCACGTTTACCTGCAGGATCCAGAGACCAGACACCAGCGCCCCTCCTCCATCTGGTTTGTCTCAGCTGGACCTTGATGCTTTAGCTGGTGTGAATCTCCCTCCCTCCTCCTCAGGGCCAGCCATCCCTCTGCAGGTCACTGCACGGGAAGAGTAAAAACTCTTCATCCTCTGTGTGTGATTGGAAGTCGTTTTCCTGCTGCACTGATGTTTTACTCGATGAAACAGGAATGAGTCTCAGTGCAGCAGATAAGATCAGATACGTCTTCTACCTTCTCTACACTAGGAAACGAAGTCTGGGACAGTTCTACTCGTTGGACAGGAAGCAGTACTAATGTACTCCTGTAAGAGTACTTTACCTTTGATCTGATGTATGTTCATGTTCGACGTGATGATTCTGAATCTTCCGGCTCCAAAAAACTTGAATGTGATGAGAAGAGGTGAAGGAAGCAGGTATGTTTTCCTCCTGCGTTGACTTCCCACCCTCCTCCTCCTCTTACATCCATCTAGGCGCTGACCTTTGACCCTGCCCATCGTGGGAACGTCTTCAGGAGGATGAGTTGGCGTGACGACCGGGAGGACATTACCACGGCGATGATGAGTCTAACAGAACTCCCAACACCTGTCTGACCCCCCCTCCTCCACCTCCACCACCCAACAACACACGAGAACAATGTTTTCTGAGCTTTTCAAAATAAAATCCCACAGACTCAGACTGATAATTACTGACCAGCTCGTAAAAATCGTGCACGGAGGTCGCTCAGTGTCAGTTTCAGTTTTAGTCTGAGGTTTGGATGAAATTATCTGGAATATGAGGAAATATTTTGACCCAAACAGAAACACTTTCCTTTCTCTGGTCTTAGCCTCGCACACACTCACATGGACATGACAGGAATAAAAACTGTAGGTGAAGCAGATGTAAAGGTTTTGTTTTGTGCACATTTGCAGAAAAAGAAACAGCAGAGAATCCCTCCCTGTCTCTTCCTCTCTCAGACTGTAACCTGACTCTGTCACTGGGGTCAGGGATGACGAGAAAAATTTACAACCTGCAATCAATCACTAAGTGTGGGAACTGAGTGAGGACAGAGAGATAAAGCCCTTTCAGACTCAGCACCTTGTTATGTTCCTGTCCTGGTAATTTTATCTCCCTCAGTCAGAGCTCAGAAACTGTCTGTTAATGTAGCGGCTGTAACACGTGAAACAGCTGGAAACTTTACTCAGGAAGAAAAGTGCTTCTCTCGCCGGCTGTGTCACTTTGCAGCTGAAGTCACATAAAACATTTCATAACAAGCTGTTAAATCCAGACTCTCATTTAAGTCCTTTGCTCACACTGTGTTTAAAGTGTTTAGTTTTTCTCTGCAAATATGCACAAAATAAACTCTGAGCTTCCTGAACCTGTTCATCTACTGTCTGTATTCCTGTTCACTTTATTGTAATGTTTAACGATGGACGAGTGTCTTGAACGTCTTTATTCTCTATTCTTTGTTCATAACAGGTGATAATTATCTTATAAAAACATTAGACAGAGCTGAGCATCTGTGTGACCAAACCTCACTGATGAGACTAAGACATTTTCAGTATTTCTTATTTTAAAATCCAAACATGCTACACACTCATCACTGAGATGTCAGAAGGTGTAAGCCAGGCTAACAGTTTCCCTCTGTTTCCAGTCTTTATGCTAAGCTAGGCTAACCACCTCCTGACTGCAGCTCTGTGCAGACGTTAGACTGATATTAATCTGAACATCTCAGTCTCACAGCTGATTCCTCTCTGATCAGACGGATCAATCAATCAGCTGTGAGGGGAGGGGGGGGGGTGAACCTGATTTATAGATGTTTGTTTGTTTGTTTATCGTTTACAGAGGAATGCTGTGGGAACAGCGGAGTTTATACAGCGGGAAACAGCTGTTTCACACTCTGTCTGCCCTTCATTCATTCATTCATTCATTCAGTCTCTCTTTTCTTTCTGGTGATCGTGTGTTAAAGTTAAAAACTGCTGCTCTCTGGATGTTTTTTTTTCTTTCCATTTTTTAAATTTAGATGACTTTAGATTTCCAGGAATGTGAGTTCAGCAGATCGGCTGCCAGAGGAAGCTGCTCCTCCCTCCTCCTGTCAGACACTCAGCTCCTGCAGATAACCTCTCGCCTGAGCTCCTCCAGCAGTCATCACATTACAACAGAAAAAAACCTCCCACCGCCACGCTCAGAGGATGAATTGTGAAATATGGCAAAGGTGTCCTGGAGAGAGTCCAAGGGAAGTTTGTGTGGATGGAGTCAAGACACGATCCCCTCAGGCAGAAGAGAGGAGACTGAGAAACATCATTTTACTGAAGAAAATATCAAATGAAAAATGTCCTGTGCTGGAAGTTTTGGAAGCAAACCAGCTGTGACTGAATTTATTTTTAAATATAAAGTCTGTGTTGAACCAACTGAAGCATCTGCAGAGGTGAAAATGTTCGTTAAGGTCATTAAAGAGGCAGCTGCTGTATTAAGGAGTAGTCCACTGAAATAGCAGCGCACTCCTGATCAGTAGTTTAAAGAAAATGGCTGCAGCTGAGGCATAGATGTCATCTTTTTTTCCCACATGTTCTTCTTCCCATAACCTGCAGCCTATGTCACCCACAATGCACCATGACCACTGCTACGCTAATGGTGCGTTCCAGTTGTACTCGGGAGTTGGAATTTCTGAGCTCCTAGTTGGAAGTTTCAACTAGAACTCAGAAAGTCCAGAGTCCAAGAAAGTTGTTCCATTTACATCAGAGGTCGGAACTCAGAACTCAGAGTGACGCCACCTCCAAGTTAACAGAGTTCCACCTGAGACGTCGGAAAAACATGGAGGCTCACAGAGTCTTATAGTTGCTGCTTTTATCAACGCTGTTGAAATTTAACTGTTTGGGAAAAAAAAAACATTAAGCCAAGAAGGTGAACCATTTCAAACGTATCTCAGACTAGCCGTTGTTAGCAACAGCAGTTGCTAACAGCGCTCTACAAACAGCGTAGCAACATGTCCACAGATAAAACCTGAACAGTTCAATGAGACTGAGCTGCTATAAACAGGAACATTAGCAGAGAGTTCACTGCTGTTGATGAGGAGCAGCCATCTTGGATTCTGATGTCGGGGTTGGTGGGGTTGCTCCGACTTTCTGAGTTGGAAATTTGACTCCAGGGGGTGTTCCAACTGAAACTTCAGACTAGGAACTCGTAAATTCCAAATTCCAACGCACCATTACAATTCAAGATGGCTGTCACTCACATCAATAGTAGTGAACTGCTAACAGTTGTTGGCAATTCAATTCATGGTCATAGTCTAACGTTACGTTTTTTTATGAAGTTAAATTGTAATGGTGTTTTAAGAACTGGTATGGAAGTATTTGTGTTAAATCCCAGTGTTAACAGCTGAGGCTTTCCTCATTGTTTGTTTATACTCCAAAAGAGCTTTGATGTTTTTCCGACTTTTGCAACTGGAATGCTGTGAACTCGTAGGGGACTTCACTCCCAGTTGTAAATGGAATGCACTATATTAGCGGCTAATGATGTCACTCAGCTTCCTCTGGAGACACTAAAGGCCTTATACTCTGTTTCCTCTCCTGCAGAAACATCTGGAAAACACCTGGAAACACATGCCAGAGGAGGACAAACTGCAGAGTTCCCCTGTGAGGGCAGGATCTCCCAGAAATGGTAATGAAAGGAGCTAAATGATGAGATGATTAATGTTTCTCATCAGCACTTTAAAACTGGTTCCAGCTTCTCTTCTGTGAGATATTTTGTTGGTTTTTCTTTTTATTCTCCGACATCTGTAACTGTAAATTCATTCGTGAAACATGAGCTCACCACGTCCTCCTTCTCGTATCTCATACCACAGGAGTTCTCTCAGTTCCTCAGTCGAGGCTGCAGCAGCTCCTCCTCCACCTCCTCCACCGCTGCTGCTGCTGCATTCAAATACCCTGTGAATACGACCTCAGTAGTGAAACAGCGATCAATTAATCACAGTGTGTGTCATCTCTCCTGATTGACAGGCGAGCTGAGAGCACAATGGCCAAGTCACTGTGAGAAAAGAGGAAGAGGAAGACGGGGCTGATAAAGATCTGCTGCCACCGACCAGAGGCTTTTCCCACGAGGAGTACAGGGGGGCAACAAGTGTGTGTGTGTTGTGGGTTTGTTTTATATCCCTTATGGGGACAGAGACTGAAGGTTGAATCTGCTGTTTGAGGGTTGAAATCCTACAGTTGTGATGGTACATTTACATTCGCCCACAGGATAGTGAAACAAGTTTATGTGTGTGTAACTTCCTCTTCTTGGTGTGTAAAGTGTGTGAGAATTGAGTGTGTGATGCATTGTGAGAGTTTAATTCCTCTTTTTTTCCCCCCTTGATTCTGTATTTATTTCTGTGTGAGTGTGTGATCTAAGCACTGGTTTTGAAGGATGACATCAGTTGTAGTTTCAGGAGAGATAAGCGTGTGAATGTACATCACAGATGACGAATCAGAAGTAGTGGTGACTGTTTCAGATAAAAGAGACCTAGAAATCACTCATGCCTTTTTCACACCAGGTTAACAGGTTTTTAATACGACTGAGTCCTTTCTCATTGACAGTAAATTAGTTTGTAGTGTGTCACGTTCAATGTCGCAAACACACACAGGGTCAGTAAACTGTACAAAGCAGCATGTTGTTAAAAAAACAAACCTTTTACTTGAGTCTCTTCAAAGTCTTAAGTCCTAAAGTTGAAGGTAACTGGACTTTTTGGTTTCTTGAGGTTGTTTCATCCAAAGGCTCCTCAGTTCTAAAGACTGGATGAGGAGTCCCAGGTACTGAACCTCTTGAAGGTGGTCCAGAGGGGCGTTGGCCTATCACATGGGTCGAGGTGTGAATGGGGGTCAAACAACCAGCCTCTAGAACTGAGGAACCATTTCAGGTGAGAGGTGAAATGTCTTCTAGAAACCTAAAGAAGTCCAGTTGCCTTCAACTCCTCCTCCATAACAGACACTGTTCTGTATCCGTATTAATCCAAGGTAGTTGTAATTGAACCTCTTCTGAAAAAGCATTAGCCAACTATAGACCTGTATATCTAACCTCCCCTTTCTTTCTAAGATCCTGGAGAAAGCAGTCGCAAAACAACAACATTTGAGGATTTTCAGTCAGGATTCAGGGTGCATCATAGCACAGAGACGACACTTGTGAAAGTTACAAATGACCTAATCAAGACAATTCCTACGTGTACGCAATAGTTAGACATGGAGTTCCACAAGAGTCTGTGCTTGGACCAGTTCTATTCACCTTATATATGCTTCTTTTGGGCAACATTATCAGGGATCCCTCCATAAACTTCCATTATTATGCAGATGATAAACAACTATATCTGTCAATCAAGTCTAATTTGGAACCGGTGGGTAAATAATATAACAAGTACAGTCCATATCTGCTTTTCTCAGCTGTCATTTGTGTTGTTTTAGGGCCTGTAACAGAGTTGAATGTTGAATGTTGGTGCTTTACACCAGAAACAGAGCTTTGAAAACTCTGAAACTGCCACCTTCCCTCCCTGTGACATTACAGTGCAAAACTTCTCTCGATCCAGCTGATGTGATGATTACTCAGCACAAGATCTGAGTATCAGTGTGGTTTGTAAGAAGTCGAGAGGGTGGTGCACCATGACAGTGTCAGTTTGTACTTCTGTGGCTTCAACACTCACTTTCAGTTCAGCAAATCAAACGCCTCGTGTCATTTATCACTGACAGCTCAGAGAGTAAAACAAGTGTCTCTGTCAACAAGTACTACAGTGTTGTGGAGGGCTGGGTCATGTCAGATCTTCATCTTGTTATACTGTTTTTGGTTTGTGTTTCTTCACCTGCTCTTATTATTGTTTCTTTTCTCTCTTACCTGAAGTGAGTAATCTATTAATTGATTAGCTGACTGATTTTTTGAGACAAAAAACAAAAAAGTTCCAGGTTTTTAAAAGCATTATTTTGCTTCTTTTCTCTCTTCAATGCAACATTAAATACTAAAAAAAAAAAAAAAAACATTATGTAATGAGGATATGTGTTTACCATGATGTTTTAATTGCATAAACAAAAAAAAACAAAACCAAGTTAGTTTAAATATTTACTTTATAAACTTCAAATCTAATAATGTAATAAATGTGATTTAAATCAGTAAATATCTCATTTTGTTTGTTTGTTTATTTTAACCTGAGGAAGTTCCAGAAAAAGTCCAGACCAACATCAGCAGGAATTTCCCAGTTTCTACGTGCACTTGAACACACCATCAGTTTTGGAACGTGATTGTGATCGGCGGTCTGTGATTGGCTGTCTGTGGTCAGATGTGTTTAAATGGTCGGCTGACCCGGTGGCGCCTGTTTGCCAGTCGGTGTTATGGTCGGAAGCTTTTGCTCAGGTATGAAACGACTTCACCTGTTCTCCGCCATTATCACGGTTTATTTAAAGATTAAAGTAGCTTGCCTCTGTTTTCTCAACGGTGCAAAAAGTTTGGCACACACAAAAATCAGTTATCTTTGTTATATTACAAATTAAAGTAACTTAACGATCGTTGCTTTTCAAAATAAAATGTCCAGCTGTCAAATAGTTACTAATTCTTATCAAAACAAGAGTCAAAGATGATATAAATAACTATGAAGGAAAAAACATGTCATTTATGATTAAATATGATGTGTTTTTGTAAATTAGATATGCTAACCGTGAGCTAGCTAACACCATTCCATTAGCAGCTTAAGAGGCTAGCTCTCATGGAGCTAGCTAGCCGGTAAATCAGATATGCTAAATGTAAGCTAGCTAACACCATTTCATTAACAGTTTAAGAGGCTATCATGATGTTAGCTCGACTTTGATGCTGTTTCTTCTGCCAGTTTTCTGTTCTCATACAAGACTGTAGGTTAGAGTTTGATTTAGCAGGTGTTAGCCTGTTTCTATTCATTTATCCAGTTTCAATTGTAAAATGTTTTCTGTAGTGTTTTTGTAAATATATACCGTATGTTGTAGTCTGACTGTATGCTTCAGTAAATCCAGCAGAGCTATGAGTATGGTGGCTGAAAGAGATCAATTCTCTGCAACTTCAGAAAGCACAAAGAAATTAGGAAAATATTTGAATCAGTTTAACAACACATGCTGCTAACAACACAGACTTCCCGCAAGTGCAAGTGTTTCCAGGGGACACTAAACATTGGTGAACCCGGCTGGGACACAGTGCTTTGTGATTTTTTTAAGTTGTTTGTGTTGGAAAATGAGCTGTTGTTGGTTGTGTTGTGTGGATTTTCTTTCCCTGTGAGAGTGACTGTTTCTGCTCTGTGTCAACCAAGTTTGTTTTTATTGAAAACACCAGACCACAAATATTTGGATTAAACTACACCACACTCACTTGGTTAATGTTAAGATAAGGAGGATTGTTGTGTCCTCTCAGTATGAAACTTTTAAACTTATGTTAAATATCCTGAGGACTCAACACCTGATTTATTGTTTTGTCCTTTGTACCACAGTTCTGATCTTAAAACACTGTGATGGTGATTTATTTTCCCTGTGTCCTCCAGCAGCTCTGAGCTCTACGTCATCTCTGATTTCATGTGGTACGTATCAAAGGCCTTTTTTTCTGGAAATAAATGTACTTATATCTGCTGTTATTCATCCCCACATTATCACAGAGAACAGCTGAGTTTTCGTTTTCATGTAGATTCACAGTCGTGACTCAGCGGTCAAATTCGATCTAAACTGTTTGGTCACTGTAGTAACCAGGGTTAGGACTGATACAGATGACATTCCTAGGAGTGTTACACAACCAACAATTCTCACCAGGTGGAAATTATTCACTAAGAGGCTGATGGCAGACCCTAACAACATGTCACTGACTGATGACGGTGGGTTGCAAAATTCCAGGAATTTTCCATTCCAAGTTGGAATTTTCCATGTAAATTAATGGTAATATGTGGGAATAAACTGAAAATTTGCAACTCAACTTAAAATGTGTCTATATAGTAGCTAGCTAGCTAGCTGCTAGAGCTAGAGCTGCTAGAGATGCTCAATGTAAGCTAGCTAACAAATTCATTGACAATTTAAGAGGTAGCTATAATGGGCTAGCTGCTAAATCAGATATCTTAATGCAAGCTAGCTAACACCATTTTATTGACAGTTTAAGAGGCTAGCAATAATGATGCTAGTTAGCTCAACTCTGATGCTATAGATTATAGTTTGGTTTAGCAGGTATTAGCCTATTTCTATTCATTTAATCAGCATCCATTGGTAGATACAGGCTCCCCTGAGTTAGCCCAACAGCTATGAGCAGCTGAGACTGTGTCAGCCATCTTAATCCACCACAGAAAATAGTCACTAACAAAAGCAGCTGTTTTGGGAAATGACTGTGCCTTTTTAAAAAGAATGAAATTCGATGTCTATGTGTGTTTTTAAGATTTGTGGCCAGAACCACGGACAGTGAAGACAAGAAAAAAGTCTGCTGTAGAATAGAAGCTTTCATTGTTTGAACTCTGATTAAACCCAAATTTATCATCGACCAACAGTAAACAAAGAATCAGAGCTGCAAGTGTTTCCTAATGTTCTCAGTGTGTCTAAAGCTCTACATACCTCATATGACAGGGAGCAACACATTACCAATTAATTTTGTTGGGCAACAGGCCTCAGTTTGGCTGACCTCAGGGTATGTCGGATGTATCTGGACGACAGATTGTTTCTGGCTTTGTTTCCTGTCAGACAGCAGCTATTGTCCAACAGCCCTTGGACTCCTATCACTTTCAGTTCCTCAGAACTTTAACATGTTGAATCACACACTGTATGTTCATCAGCCTGCTCTCAAACTGTTCCTGCTGCATTCAAGGAATCATTAGTGACGAGCTGATCGTTCTGCTTAAATTGTAAATAGATTCGTCATTGTCAGCCGTCAGGCAGCAGTTGCTTACGTTTAATTTCTATAAAAATCAGCCTTCAGAGAATTGGAACACCACACCTCTTTTGATTTTTGTTTTCCTGAAAACGCACTGCAAACGTTTTTAATAAAAGGAACCACTGCCAACACGGTGCAAGCATCTCTGCTAGTAAGTGAAGCTGTGGAGATGGCGGTCGTGTTGCCATGTCTCTTGTTTGTTGTGCTTCCGTCTTCAGTCAGCTCACTTCCTGATTGGCCATCGTTCTGTTTCATGTGACAATCTGAACACACCTCACACCACGGGAAAATCTGGCAAGATCATCTTTACAACCATCACCTAATCAGACCTGATGACTTTGATCAGGAGGAGGGATTCGTGTACCCCGCTAAAGTACAACCCTGAACCTTCACGCTCCTGGCACTGCGACCTTTTTTCCATCATTAAACTCACAGAAGTGGATTTGAACGTAAAAGCACCTGCTCCCTGAGCTTTAACCTTCAAATAGAGCCAAATGTCTCTGGAGGGTTTGCAGAATTAAAACTGGGTTTTTAATTGAGGTTTGATAGTACAGTACATCGCTGTTTTCTGCTGTCAGAATGAACATCAGCGTTTATTCTTCTGTTATTTACTGACATTAACATTTAATGAATCTCTGAGGGTGTGTTGAAGCCTCATTAAATAACTCAGTGGTTGTGTTATTTTGACATATTAAGTCAGGGCCCAGCGCCAGATCCATCTGATTGATCACGCATATTAAAGTGTGTGTGTGTTAATCTCTCTGCTGTGTTTTCAGGGGCTGGGCCGAGAGCTGATGTCATGGAAGTTTACGGCTGAGAGCGGAGGTAAATACAGTTTGCATTAGTAGATTTATGAAGGTAGGAAACAGTATGGGGCTGTGGGTTTTGTGAGAACGTGTTTTATGTGAATTTCTGTAAATCCACTTACCTGCCAGATGTGCTGTAGAGCTGTATATAGACAGTTCCTGTCTGCAGTCCAACTTCCCTCCCTACGTCTCAGCACACAGTGTTTCACATACATTTGGTTTACAACCAATTTCTGATTAAATCACCGCTCCCTGCATCAGATGCTCACAGGCCAAAGTGCAGTCAGAGATATTTACACGACCATTTCTTTTTATACTTATACAAATTTAAAGTAGAAGGTTCATGTGGTTTTCTGAATCAGCAGGGTTGCACCACATGCTGCTTTTTTACATTTTATTGGAGAATCAACATTCGAGCAGACGACAGAAAAACAATAAACAGTAAATCTACAGAAGACAAGCTGCTCTCACAGCTGGTCGTGCAAATGTCAACTTTCAAACTTGTGTATTTAAACTGGAAATGTAGTTTCTGAATGAAGCATCATTAACAGGGGCAGAGATGAAAGTTAATGAGAGACCAGAGTCCGAGTCCAGAGGTTGTTCTCTGTATTAAACCAGACCAGGATCTTTCTCTAAAGCCTGGCACACACTAGAAGATTTTTAAAATGTTGTCCTTATAGTGTGTGATGTGCAATGAGAAGACCACACACTAACAGATTCACCACCAACAACCAGACTCTGAACTCTCAAAACTCAAAATCTTGTGCGGTTTAACACGACTTTAGAGGAAACAAACATGGCGGACGACGACGTCTCTTGTTTGTTGTGCTTCTGTCTTCAGTCAGCTGCTTCCTGATTGGCTATCATTCCGTTCCATGTGACAATCCACAGAGAGCGTGCTCGGCTTTCCTCTGTAATAATATGAAGAGGTCAGTTTGAAGTAGTTAGAGAGTAAAAGCCAAAAACTTCTGTGTTTTTGTGTCGGGCCTAAAGATAAATAGAGAGAACACCTCCTCTTTTCACCAGAAAATGTTAAATCATCATCATAATTTATCAGATGTGATGTCTGACTGTGCAAAAGCAGAGAATGACTAGATTATTCTTGCTGCACGTAAAGTGTTTCCTGGTTCATTCCATCTGATTTTCTTTGTGTGTAAAAGATGATAATTAAGTGATAGATGTTCTTAATGAGTCAGAAAATCTGTTAATTTAATCTCTCTTTGTGTATTTGACCTTTTACTGCAGTGGATTTTACGTTGATACAACAGGATTCAGCTCAAACCTGTGCTGTGTTCAGGTATGATGTGAATTACTCTGACATTAGCGCAACATTTACATAACAAAACACATGTGTGAGAGGGGTTTTACATGGTCAGGGCTGTATGTTTGTTGTTCTCAGAGAGAAAAATGTCCCTTTGGTTACAAATACTGAAAATGTCGCTGCTGGTCTGACCAGGATCAGAGTGTGGCTGAACCGCAGCCTCAGTACGAAGCAGGCTGTGCGTAAAGTAAACAAAGATTACAGGAAGACTGAACCAGGAAAGAGTCATTATTCACAATCCACTCTTTTTGTCTGGAGGATTTCCCCCTGTATAGCAAGGTTTAACCTTTAATCACCTGATATTGATAATTTATTTCCCTGGAAGCCCTCTTCGCAGATGTACCTGAAAGTTTCCCACCAACATCCTGTTTCACATTTAGACCCACAAGTTCACATTCATTCCTCAGTCTCAGGTTGAGAGCAAGACCTTGGTCCAACATTTTGCTTGCAGCAAGTTTAGACTTGTAGCTGCTTAATCGTGAGATTTAGGGTCCGGGAAATTCAAGTGTTATATTACTGCAGTTGATATCAGTTGGGCCTTCTTATTGGAACAGGGATTTTCTGACTAGAGCTTGCAGTGAGTGGAAGTGAATTTTCAGGAGGGAAAGGTCACATGAAGCTCAGGATTTATGAAATCGTCAAGTGTTTTACCCTGGTTCTTGCCTTTTATACAGCTTTCAGTCTTCCGTTATTCACTTCTGTATTAAGTACTAGTAATTCATTGATTGTTGTCCCTTAGCCATCAGTAGTCATAGCAATCTGAGCAAGCACACACTACGACAAATCCACGCTAGGGGTGGTCGGTCAACAGCACAGTTGTTTCTTTACTATGCTATCTTAGCCAGACCACATCTCCTAACCTACCAGGTGTTTTATGCCCACCTAACCACACGACCAGCTCCGCACACCTGCCGCATGCTGCCACACTGCAATACGTCCTGCCACTGGTGGGGCGGTACTTTAGGAAATAGTCTTCTTACTTGTATTTAAGTGTAGGAACAAATGACCAAATGAGTTGGAAAAAAGTAAAGAAAGAGTGTTTTTGCTGACTGTACCACAGAAACACAGCTTCGTACACCCAACATCCACCTTCACCACCCCCCAATTTCATAAATGTAGACCATCATCCACTCAGAAGGACGTAGAACTTGCTCAACCAGCAGTATGGAAAGAGGAAGTAGGTAAGAATGACTAAAAATGAATGATTAATACACAATATGTGATCAGAAGCATGATTTCTAAGTGACAGTGTTGGTAAATATATAAGTATTTAGCAAGTTAAATTTAGTCACACTTGTTAATTCGACCATGAAACAACACAACAGTTGTGCATTAACACACTCACCGCAGTTTGGGGTTTTCCTTCAGCAGTGATCTGTTCTAAGAAGCAGTTGTACTGAGTGATTGTTAAACCTAAATCTGGAACAGAGACTAGTATCAAAAGATCTGTTCCTGGTTTTACTTGGCAAAGTCATCGAGATGAAGTCATCACACCAACATTACTGAGTAAACCTGTTTCCTGGACTAGGCCCTGATTTATCTATTGGTGCACAGTCATTATTGTCTTTACTGTTTGTTTGTACTGTTGTTGTAATATGTAGCAGGGCTTCAGTTTCAGGACTTCGATCAAGTTATGAGATGGTTTTTCTTGGACTCATCTCGGTCCTGTGATTGTGTTGACTCAGACCTCTCTCGGTCTCTGCCTCTGGTGCAGGTTTTGGTTTCGACCAAGTCCAGTTTGCTTGGGGTTACAGTTTTGTTTTGGTCTTTTCTTGCGCAGTATGACTGGCTTCTCTGCTGTCACTTCCCAAGCATCCTTATTTTAAATACTCTAAATATGTAGATTTATGCTCAGACATTTGGACAGAGATGAGACTTTCAATGGGAGTTTGTAACGTGGAAGTCTCTTGAGCCTGTTTGGACTCGGTCTTGATTTAGTGGAAACTGCTCAGGCTCAGACTTGTCTCAGATTTTACTGGCCTTAACAGCCGCTCTGACGGGTAGCTGGTGGTTCTTCTCTTCTTCTAAACCTGTACAGGAGACGTTAAATAGGTCAATGGCAGCACACCAGCAGCATAATTACACTCAGGCCTTTTATTTCAACATTTCCCAACTTACCTCGACTACCTCTTTGGCACGTCCAGCAACACTTTGTTTATTGCGATGAAAACAACATCTGAGTGCATATTACAGGATTTAAACATTAAATATGTAATTTCTGCCACCAGGGGTTTCTCAATCAAAACAATAACAAAAGACAGAGTTTGTTGATGCCATTATGTAGCGTGGGATCATGGGAGTCTTCACCACCACTGCAGTCATTGCAGTCAGATTCTTCTGGTTAGGATTCCTTCGATCATTCAGGGGCTGAATTATCCTCAGAGGTCTTCTCTCCAAAACAAACAAACCATGTAATTAAAACCAGTAAAAACAATGAATAAAACAGTTCCCTGTCAAAATGCATTGTTTTTCTGAGAGAGTTCAGCAGAATTGAGCTGCTGCTAACGTTGATCAGTTTGTTTCTCTGATAACTTCAGATCCAGACATCTGACAACAGAAATCCGTCATCTGGTTAAAATATAAAGTTAAAAACCACCAAGATCTGTAAAAGTATTTTAAAGATGAGGCTTCATATTGGATAAAAAGTCAATTTTGATGCTTCTGGCAACCACAACAACACTGACTGGCAACCAAATGAAGCAGATCATTACCTTGATTACAATTAGGGTTAGGTTTGATTTCTTTAGGTTTGAATAGCTGCAAACATTTGAGATAATAACAGAACACAACTTAATATAAGTTACATGTTATACCTATAATGGATATAATGGACAGAGGACAGGGTAAACATTACAGCAAAAACTCCTAGAACTAAGTTTCTGTATATCTTACTTCTGGGAAGACTCATAAAATTGAGATTGACATTATTTTATTTTCACATTATTTATGTGTACTTCTGCTTTTAAATTTACCACAGTTTTATGAAGACTCGCTGTGTCTGTCATGAACTCATCAACTCAGTCATCCTAGGGATGTATTCAGTATTTTGGCAGTGATAATGACCTGATAAGGTGGACTGGGTATCAACCATGATAAGGCTGATCCACATTATTATATTATAAAGTCATGTTGGACTTCTGACCTTTGCTTCAAGTTACTTACATATAAACTGACCTTCTCACAGCTATATGTTTTCTTAAGTTATGGCCTTTGACCATCAAAATCTAATTAGTTCATCTGTAAGTCCAAGTGAGTGTTTGTGCCACATTTGTTGGGATTCCCTTGTGGTGTTCTTGAGATGTTGCGTTCACAAGATCACAGCAACCTTGACTTTTGACCTTTTCCCGCCAAATTCTCATCAATTCATCCTTGAGTTTAAATGAACACTTGTGCCAAATGTGATGAAATTCCTTCCAGTTGTTCCTGAGATATCGTGTTCACAATTAATGGGACAATCTGAAAACATGATGAGTACTGTTGACAGTGAGGCATAATGATTCCACTGAGCTCCACAGAGTGAAGTAAGCTGATTTTAGATTTGGGGGGAAAAGGAGCAGATCATTATGTTACATTCCTATGGCATTCAGAAAGGGACATGAGCAACATGTGTTCAACAAGTGACTGTGTATCCCTCTCAGAGCAATACATCACTTTTTTTTTCAGAGTTTAGTAAAAAAAAAAAAAAAAAAACTAGAAATCTGTTTCACTTCCCAAGTCTTTGGTTCAGTTTCAGAGCATAAACCACCTTAATGGAAGCACTGACCATAAACAGTCCATAGAGGTTACACACAAAACCACTTGTACGGTAAGCCTCAGTGACTGCAGGCTTAGGAAAAAAAAAACAAACTCCCATCGCTTTCTGTTAACAGGAAGTGCAGTGGGGCGGCATACTGCAGTGGTTTTCAACAGCTGCTGTGGTTGAGATTTCAAAGACCAACTGCAGCTGACAGAAACTCATGACGGAGAGAATAAATTGCAAAATCTCATTCGAGTTTGGTCTTTTAAGGTGATTTACTGCATATTGCTGTTGTGTGGTTCCTTCCAGAGAAATCCTTGATGTTTTAATGGAGTGAGTGGGTGAAAGAGTGAGTGATAGGATGGAGGCCAAGTCTTGTTTTTGAAAGCTAAGAAGCGATAGTGTGTGTGATACTGCATGGTATGCATGAGAGTGTAGGTGTTATTCAGTCAGCGCGTTTCACCATAATTGTAAAGAGACGTTTATCTTGGCACTCCTATGTCTTTCTCAGCCTGTTGTTTTTGTTTAAGCCTCTGTTGTGTTGTTCTGAGTTGCATGGAAAAGTGTGCAATTCACACACCTGCACCTGAGGAAATGTTCAGCATGTAAATAGCAAAGTGTTTACACGCTGTTCATGCAAATAATCGTGAATCTGGAGGAGAGTGTGTTTCTGAGGTTACTGGAATTAATCACGTATGTGTGTGTGGGTTAAATATTTCCAAGCTAAACTGAAGCACTGATGATTCCAAGGTTTGATTCCATCTGGACCAGTGGGACACAAACTACAACATGTTACTGTAAGCACTTGTTTATGTAAATACACCCACTGCGTCTCTGCATCAAACCAGAGGAGGATTCCTGGTCCTTACACAGGTCGTCTACTGACATTTTGTGAATTGAGTCAGGGTCTTCCCGACTGATAGATTGGATCATTGACCTTGAGGAGGGAGGCAGCTGAAAGAGGGACCCTGAAACAGGTGCCAAGTGGTAGGTTCATAACCACAGACTACATCCTTCCTCTGTTTTAGTCATTGTGAGCGGTGGTGAAGGTTCAGACCAGATTCAGCTTTCAACCAACAGTAGCTCTAAAAATGTACAGCACAGTCATCTTGACTGAAAAGTAACAAGTGGATTTTCTCTGAGCTCGTACAAGTCTGAAATGTCTGACCGTGTCAGCTAGTAGAGAACACATTTACCAGAACCACAAAATATCATGTGGATACGTCAAACTCTCGCTGAGTTTTACCCAGAAAATTATTTTCAGCCACAAAAGGTAAATTCAGTAAAGTGGTATTGATTGTTATGGGAGAAATTTAATGTTTATACTCTAATATAGAGGTGTGTTATTTTTGTCCCAGCAGACAGGGTTGAAAGTAACAACGTGTAACTTTCATTTAAATTCAAATTATTCCAAAGCTGTTCCACCTTTTTACAAAATAGCCTCTGGTGTTGATAGACCACACGTGAGTTGTTGATCACCATGGAAATTAGTTTCTGCCTATGACAGTATCTTTTAAAATGATGATTATCTGAAAAGTTTTACTTTCCACCTGGTTCTCTCCTACATTTCTTCAACAGCCAGTTGCTGTATTTGGTCCAACAATATCACTGGAATATGCACAATATTTTCATTCAGTCATCGTTTGTAATGACGTTTGAACCCACACACATAGACGCAGACAAAAAGGGAGTTGCCAGGGAAATCTGAAACCTGTTCCTAGTGAAGCTAAGAGGAGGAAGGATCAATGTAGGTTATCAGGAGCTGTGATTTCAGTGGAATATGAGAGCAACCGGAGCCAATACTGATGATTTTATCGCCCCAGCTGTCAGTGGCTCTTAGTGTGGGGGCGTCAGGAGTCAAACAGGTGTGGAGCTATGGTGGCAGGTAGCCAACAGCATAGTGATCTTATGGTTACGGTTTGGTTGGGTTCAAGCACAAAGATCATGGTTGTGGTGAAAGGAAACCAGTGTTAACTATGATCAGCACAGTTTGTTTCATGTTTCCTTCCAACAGTCTTTTAACCATTATCATGATAGTTCCTTAAGCCTTACTATTTTCTCCAGAATAAAATCTTATCATCTGCTTTGGAAGTGAAGAGATTGCACTGATTGTTTAAAAAATCTGATTAGAGCCTTGCTCAGGCTGTTTCCCTATATTTATTTCACTACAAATCTAAGTCTGTTGGTGTGAAAAAACATAAACATACTGAGATTTAATTCCATTTACATGACTTCTAGAGAAATTCTGCTTAAATGATTAGACAGATTTTGGTTATGAGTGTACCTTCCATTTACTATATGTCATTAGTGTTTTCCCACCAGGTGTCAAGTGAAAAGTCCACTAAACTCATTTAGACACAGAAACCAGAAACTGCAAACCAACAAACTATCTCAAAGACTTCTGCATTATTTTGCAGTTAAAATTAAACTTTTGAAGTAGATTATTATCAGTGTATTGTTTACAGACCTACTCTGAAATAATTGCTTGGTTGCATCTGATGGCAGCAAATACTGTGTGTAGATTTAGTTTTGGATGTTGTAGGATGCACAGTAGAACTGGTCAAATTTGACCACTTAAGATTTTAGTTCCAAATCAGACAATAACAGAAATATGGGATTTAAAGTGAATACTTTTTGGTTTAAATTTTTATTACATGTTGATTGCACCACCATCGTCATTTAGATTGGTTCTCTATGACCCAGTGTGAATTTTCATGGAAAAAAGGAGGCTCAATTTATGACAAAATGGAAGTGCATCTGCCACTGTTATATATGGTGGTCACTTGAACAACCAGAGTAACAGTGGAAACTCTACCCAGCAAAAGAAGAAGAGCCCCATTGTCGAGGAGCAAAGAAGGTGAAGCCGGAAATCATAGTAAAACAAGAGTGAACCTCGATGGAGAAAGCAATAGTTAGACTGTGACGGAAATTCAGTCCTGGACTTTTCCTCTGGAAGATCGACTTTCAGGATTCATCCCTGTAGTTCCTACGGCCAGTCCGACTATGGAGAGAGCTCCAGGGTTTGAGCTTCAGTGTTAGAGTTGAAGGCAACTGGACTACTTTTTAGTTTCTTGAAGACGTTTCATCTGAAAGTGAGTTTCTCAGAACTGAGGAAGCTGTGAGGATGAGAGGTGAAACATCTTCAAGAAGTCCTATCGCCTTCAGCTCTAGCACTTAAGACTACCATGAACTGGATGACTGAGAACCTACGCAGACGACTTGAGAGGGTTCAAACCCAACAGCCAGTTGTCATTAGTTCTACTGGATCTGTCAGTAAATAAACCTGCTACTTATTAATACAACCAGGTGTTTTACTCTGCCTTTATCACAGCTCTGAGATCAAGGTTTTTGGTTCAAACTGGGATTCTTACAGTTCTTTCTTGCTCTGGACAGTAGCCAGGCTGAGAGTGCTATGTTGCCAGCAGCCAGGAAAAAACAGACGATTCGTTGTCTATTTGATAATTTAAACAAATAATACATTCTAAAATGAGCAGTGGGGAAACTCACTATACTCTTCTTTGAAACAGCAGCACAAACCACTTGTAGATGCTCAGAGGGGGAAGTTGTCTGTGGTCACTTTACGTGCTGGTTTCACATCTGTTGGTCTTAACTTTACACTTCAGTTTAGCTGCTGCAGCAGAGTGGCAGTGCATCTCTGAGAGAGTTCATTTTCTGTCTGTTGTGACAGGATACAAGAACCAACATACTTTTTGTTTCTTTGTCTCCTTTGTTTATCTCACAAGGTCCTCAAGCCCTCTCATTTATACTTTCCTTCCTATTGAAAAAGATGATTACATCCAACCCCAACCCCCCTCTCTCTCCATATCAGTGACCTCTGACCTTACATCCTGTTTGTGTGTTGGATTATTATGCAACGACATAACTGAGGCAGGATGGATGAAGACGGAGGGTGAAGACATTTAAGTGTGGTTGTGACATTTTAGTTTAAACCAACAATGCAGACACTTCACCCACTCCCACCCTCTCATTTTCCCCTCTCCTCTGTACTGTAATACATTCTTTAAAAAAGTCTTCCCCTCATGTTTCCCAACACAGTTTGGCAAGACTGTAAAAGACATGATAACATCTGTTGTGTGGGTGTGAGTAATTGATAACATACTAATAGTGATAAACTACTTCTGACCACAGGCAAAGTCTGTGATATAGATCTAGTGGAACTCACTTCAAGGTGGGTGTGGGAGTAAAGTTGTGAAGAGTGGTGAATAATAAGATCACTTTTCTGATTAAGTATGTTACAGATCCAAGGTCATGTTTGCAATTTTTATTCAAATTTCAGCTGTTAATGTTATTTGAAAAACCTGAAATGGTACAAATGTCAGTTGCCTTTTTCAGCACCTTCCTGCAGCAATTGAAGTAGATGGAACCATGAAAGTTAATGAAAACAATTCCTACAGGTGTCCAGACTTTTGTTAATGACTTACAAACCTTAATGTATTATTAGGACAATACTGCACTGCAGAGAAGAGGTTCTGTTTGTTTCTATCAGAACGGTGAGAAAAGAAAGGTAACAAATGACCTGAAACATTAGAAGAAAAGAATCAGAACGGTGGCTTCACAGGATGAAGAGCAGCACTGTCTCCAGACTTAAACCATATAGATTTGGTGTCATATAAAGTGGACACAAAGCGAAAGCAAATTGCAGCGTTTTCAGGAACTTCTACAGTGTTGGAACAAACTTTCAAATAAATTTTCATTTCCATTGTGGAAAAATTTCCCCCCTGAGCTTTGCCAAGTAATGTTATTGTTGGCGCTGCTGTTTCAGATAAGAGTATAGTCAGTTTCCCCGTTGTTCATTTTAAAAAGGTCACTGCCAAGAGACGTGTTATTTGTTTATATTATCAAATGAACAATTAATCATCTGCTAGCATTAGTGTTAGCAACATGGCCACCACTATCAGCCTGTCCAAAGCAAGAAACAACTGTAAGAGTCCCAGTTTGAACAGGTGAGCTAATATTACTGTAAAGCCTATGAAATTTATTGTGACACTCTTTTAGCAGGCTAATGTTTTATAATGTTAGCTTGCCTGCGAACATGAAGATCAGTAGAAAACTACTGTGTTGAGTGGATAACATCAGCTGATTCATCCAAACATCCTGGCTGACAAACCAACGCAGCATTCCTGCAGTGTAGCTAAGTTACAGCTTCCTGGCTAACCTTCGCTTGTTTGGTCAGTACAAAACCTTTGAGAAACCAAATTACAGTTAGTTTTCTAGTTTTCCAGTAAAGCGGTTTTTTAGAGATAATGTAAAACCTGATTTCTGTCATCAGGGTCAGAGGTTAGAAGAATAAGAATAAACAGATTTCCCCAGGTAGATTTCTCCAGAATTTCTTCTGGCAAATATGTATGTGGAGACAGGGAAGGTAGCAGGTGAGCAGAGTGTTAAAGGAATGATAATTACATGGATAATCATCCAGAGTTTAGAGGCAAATTTCTCTGTCACTGATACCATCAAAATATTGGCTGTAAGCTACCATCCTCCTACTGTAAAGTAACAGTAAGGAGGTAACCAGGTGACTGCAGTCCATGGAAAGGTGATCTCAGATTTCCAGTGTAACCTGTTTTTTTCTGAGTTACCTGCTTGATTAAATGCATGTACATAATAATTGAAACTGTAAGTTCCCAGTGAAGCCGTCTGCCTTCATCCACTGATATCAGTATCATTGCTAGAATAAATAAGGTGTTGTGTAGGAACCTTGTCTCTTAGGAATGACCTTTATCTGTGACTGATTTGTTTTGCAGGAAGTGTAATTGCTGCTTTGATTATTCTCCTGTGCACACAATAGGTTCTGGTTAAATTTATGCAACAAAAGCTGATTTAGGGAAAAATTGTGCTTTGGGTTAAAGTCAGAAGGATAGAAGACCTGCAGTAATAAACATGCAGTCAAGGTTCGAGAAAGATGGCAGTCTCTGATTGTTGTGCTTCCAGTCATTGATAAATTTAATTGCTGAGAGGATACTATAGGAAAACAAATGAAATTTAAATAGTAAATATGCTGTTTGTCTTATCGGATAAGATCTTGAATTCTATCTCAAGTGCTCAGTGAAGCTCTTGGTTAATTTGAAATTTGGAGTTTCACCATGTGAGTATGTACCGAGCAGCAGATCTCAGAGTTAAGATGAAGGTGGAGATACAGTAGCTGAGGATGTTTTGACTGTTGCTCTGACATTTGACTTGTGTTTCATGCATCACACCCAACTCGTAGATTTATAGAGTTGCTGATGTCTTCACCATCTGTTCTTCCTGTTATGTCTTTCCACACACACCGTATTTAGTCTTTCCCTCTTCACGGCAGATTGAGCTGAATGACAAGACGATCCTGAGCTCTGACTGCTGTGTGGGGAGCAAAACATGTTTTAATCTCAGATTTCTTTTGCAGACACAAGGTTGTTACCCAGTTTAAGAAACATGACGCTCCCTGCTCCTTAACAGCTTCATAACTGTGCTGGGGAACAGACCCAGAAGACCTTAAACCAAACAGGCTTCATTCCACAGTCCAAGTGAATGTTTGTACCAAATATGAAGGAATTCCCTAAAGGCGTTATTGAGATATCATGTTCACTAGAATTCAACAGACAACCTGAAAACATTATGCCTCTGATAGGGCTGTCACTTCTTCAAAATCTCAAGATCAGATGAAGTTTGAATTAATTCGAATGTTCCAGTTGAGAAATCGGAAAGACATAGACGCTCATAGAGCCTTTATAGTTGCTCTTTAAGGAGTACAGACAACGTCAAAACAAATCTGCTCCACCTGAGGAACACTTCAGCTGTTTATTTTTAATTTAACTGCTTTAGAAAACAGAAATGTAAAGTCATGAACGTGAACCATTTAAAAACGTACCCTAGATTAGCCATTGTCACAGCTAAACATTGTTAGCAATACCAGTTGACAACAACGCTCTACATGGTGTTCTGGAATTCTTATGTCGGGGTTGGTGCAGTTTCTGAGTTGGAATTCCGACTTCAAGGAGTGTACCAGTTGAAACTTCTGACTTGGAACTCGGAACTCGACTTCTGGGAACAACTGGAATGCACCATTATTTTCATTATTTTATTAACTTGCTGCTTCGGTATGGGTATGGTAAGCTAGCAGGTCAGTCTGCAGATATATTGTCATTGGAGAGTGACAACAGTGAAGTCAACAAACAGCCTCATCTTTATTAGTGACTTTGCCATCCACAATGTAGAACCCAAAATACTTCCATACACTGCTTCCCATCCTCGGTTTTTGTAACAAAACGACACCGTATTACCATCAACTGAATTTACTGATCGGTCAATGGGACATGCAACAGGTCAAGCTGATAGAGCGCCTTCTGCTGGACCACAAGAAAACTACTACTCCTAAATGGATGCACCTAGATTTCAAACAGGTCATTCCAATGTGAATATGAACTTTTCACTTCATGTTTGGATATAGAATAAATAGTAACACCCCTATCCTCTGGCCACAACTGTCGTGAGGGTGAAGGCTCAAAAAAAAAAAAAAAAAAGCTCAGAAATGTTGCTCCACCACCTGTGCAGATTTGGTAACTGCACCTCCCATCCTCTGAGTCAGGACAGCAGAGAGATAGTGATACTGATGAGTGGTTTAAAAGGGCCAGCAGATAAAACTGAATATTACTGTGTAAATTGTGTAATGCAGCTCTGTGTCACTTACACTGAAGCAGAGTGGAGTCTCTGTTTTCTGGTTTTATTAAACATGAAAGTACATTTGCTTATAACTGAGCAGGAGATGCCTCTAGATGTGAATCAGCTTCTTTGAGGGTCTCTGAGATGTTTGTGGTTTAGCTGCTTAACAGCTTCAAATGAGTCACTTGGTTCTTAGCAACAGTTTCTATAAATATGTTTGGGAAGAAGCATTTCTTGGACTCAGATTGAGTTTGTTTGAATCACTTTTGGTCATTTTAAAACTTAAAAAATAATTTGTTTAGGCATCAAACTGGGAGGTTTGAGTCCCTGACGGAAGCTTGATGCTGAAACACGTTGAGAGTTTAGCTTTAATATGACCATGCTGAGGTAATAAAGGCATTTGAATTGTTTAAAGAAGAGAGAGCTTTGAGTTGTTAGTGTATCTTTGCTTCTATACATGTTCCCTGTTCCTGACAAGTGAAGGTATTTAGGACTGGAGCTTCTGGTTGTGTGAGTGTTACATAAATGTCAGTGTGAGTGCTTTATAGCGACACAGGAGGAGGTGATGATTGGACATGGTCATGCTGCTCAGCGCAGCAGCTTCCTCCTGCAGGAAGAGTGAAGTAATGTGACTCACCTGTTCACCTGTCCGTCAAACCGCCAGCACAGCCCCCACATAAACCCCCACACTGAGACCAGGACAGTAGCAACAAGAACATGTTGAATAAAAATCGGATCTCTCAGGTCAGAGGTCACAGTCCTGTCGTGGTGAGGTGGTGTTCGTGTAAAGCTCATGCCTCGTTTTAGTAGCAGCAGATTTCAGCTCAGGACTGAAGTCCCCAAAAGAAAAGCAAACTTTGTTGCTGCTGCAAAGAAGCGTTTCCTGACACCCAGGGCTTGACGCTTACTTTCTCCCCAAAGAGCGCAAAGAAAATGTATCAAATGAATTAATACAGGGATACGAGGAAACATTTACAAGCAAATTGATTTAATTAATTTGGATACCAAAAGTGCACTTGTTTTAATTATTTCAGATTTATTTAATAATTATGTAATTATTTATACTTTAAACTGTATAAACAGTATGAAGGGTATGAACCCCTCCATAATAATGTTCATAACAACAGTGGTTCAGATCAGTGACTGTGTCATCTTCATCGTTGTTGTGTTATCAACCTTTTTGTGGGGAAAAAAAAAAAAGTTTTCTTCTGCTGAATTTTGTAATACTTATTATCTGCACACATTCTCCTACATCTGTTTTTAGTCACAAACTCTCGAGCCCTGACACCACTGTGGTTCAGGTTTAGTCAGCTCGGTGGAGGCGTGTTGTTCGACTCGGTGACCGTTTGAGTAACAGATTAACATGGACATGGATTTTACATTTACATTTACTGTGTACCAGGTACACAGTACAAACTTGACGTCCATGTTGTGTTAATATGCCAGGAATGTGCATTTGAATGTACATGATTTGCCAATGCAGTGTTTTAGCACGATGACGTCATGTTGTGTTGCAGCAAACCGGAGATGAGTGTTGTGAAATTTATCTGACTACACAGTGAAGGCACATCATGAATGAGTGGCTGCATGTTTTATTACATCCACCTGCTACATGATGTCCTGTTGCTGTTGTTTGATAAGAATATATAAACCAGATAATATATAACAATACAGAAGAATTACAAACAATATGAGCAGTATAAACAGGACTCTGTACACAGTAAGAGACTGCACAGTTTTACATTAAATAATAGTGCACAGTGAGCGATAGCAGCTGTTTCGGTACAAAGTGCAGTGTCAGCTGTTCAAAGAAGTAAAATAAGTGAAGATGGTGTGTTAAACTTAAAATCAGGGATTAAGTTGTTCACTAATAAAGATTTTTTAAAGTTCAAATCAAACTGTTAATCACTTACAGTCACGACATTTGAAGGTAAAAACCAAAAGATTGTGAATAAAAATAAAGTGAGTAAATATTTAAATAAAACTTTCTGGTGTGGAAAAACTTTGTAGTAAAAAATAACGATGAAAAAATCCTGTTGTATTTTGTATTTCTAAACACTTCAATGTAAATGTGGAAACGTGTTAAAAGGAAAATAACTTCACTCTATTGTTTTTGTCTTTTATTTCAGAGGAAGACCTGAAGTCCAAATAGAGGGATGAAGATGAAGTACTGGCTGACAGAGGAGGTACACACACACACACACACATATGTTTCCCAGTCCAGGCAGTGCCAGGAATGGCTGTCTGACCAATCAGGCGACTGTAAACACAGAGAGAAGCTGTAAACAGATGGTGGAGATGAGACTCTTAATGAGCTGATAAAACAAGGACAGAGATATAAATACTGAGGAACAAATATTTCTCCTTTTCTTCCCTGTTTCCTGTTCCTTCCCTCCTGAGACTTCCTCCCTGCATCCACTCAGACGTGAGGTTGTTAGCAGGTAGTTAGCCGCGTAGCCTCCAGCAGTGGTCGCTCTTACTTGTCGTGTTTCTATAAAAAGCCGCACAGAGGAAGACATCCATTTCCTGTCGGTCCATTTCCTCTTCCTGTCTCTGAGAGGTCACGTCCTGTTGTCTCTGAGTCTCGGCCCGACGCTCTGATACCGGGTCCCTGACTCTGTGGGGAAACCTGACTCTTAACTGTCCACAGAAACTGTTAGACATCCACTCATGACGTTTTTTTAGTCATCATGTGTGTTTATGTGGACTGATCACATGCTTCTTCATCATCATCATCATCATCGTGACCGGGAGTTCAGCGGTGACTGACTTTACCAGGTCCTGATTCACCTCTTTGAAGCTGATCAGCTTTGATTATTGATACCATCTGTTGAACAGGGAGACGCTGATGTTGTTGAAAGTCTGGCTGCTCCTGTGGTTAAGACATAAATCATGAACCTTCCTGGTTCAAATACAGAAAAAAAAAAAAAAACGCTGTTGCATTTTTCTCTTCCTTGTTTCCTGTAATCTGTCAAGGCCTTCTCCGCTGCCTAAACACTGTCACAATCCCTGAATTCTCCTCATCTCTTCTCATTTTCTCATTTTCTCTTTAAGAGGTGGATAGGACCTCGGTGTAAAATGTTAAAGACGGCTCTGAATTAGTGAAATCAGTCTTTACTTTTAGCCTCTTGATATCTTTATCTTTAATATGTGATCTGGCATTGACCACTGGCTCTGAATGAAACTACAATATGTACCCATAGTTTTTCTCATGCTTATATAAAAGCAGCAGAAAACAGGAAATGACATGAACATGTTTAAAGTCATGCACATGTCTCTGCTGCATGTATCTGAGCTCTTCTAGATTATTTCTGTCTGTGACTAGAGTAGCATGAATGATTTGTTGACGCAGCGACATTAAAACCTCAGAAGTCAGTGAAGCTGCAGTACGGCCGGGTTGAGTTGCGTCAGTGCTGCTGCTGTTTCTCTGAGTCTGGAAATGACCCAAATAAACCTGCGGAGGTTTCAGGTGCTGCATGTCTCATCACGCCTCAGCTCCTCTCAGCTATGTGGCCCTGCCAGCCTCCACCTGATCCCTGCTGCAGTCACAGTCCTCAGTGTCAAACACACGAAGGAGGACCTGCAGGTCCAGCAGCAGCTTGTGTTTCCCGGTTTGTTTTCAAGTATGTGTTTTAAAGTTGTGGCCACCGACTAAAACACTGATTGAAAAGTTTAATCACATAACAAATTAATCTCCTCTCAGTTCTGAGCAGCGGCTGGTCTGGCAGCACAGCCAGAAACAAAAAGCAATGATATGATTACAGAGAAGAGGACATGAGGTAACTGACCGCATTTATCTGCTGTCGTGCACGACTGAACACAACAACACTAAATATTAAGCATTAGAGAAACATGAGCATGTGATTCTACACTGAACTGTTCTGTGTTTTGACTCTTCAGTCAGGTGAAGACAAACCTGTCCTTATCTGATCAAACAGTTCACTGTTTGTCTGACACTCACTTAAAAAAAGCAAAGCCAGGTGAAGTCAAATGCAGTATTTAACTAATTATACCTGTGGGATACAGAGAACTGTCACTTACTGAACCCAGGACATGTTCCCCACACCTCAGTAATGCTAACATGTTGTAGCTGAATAGTTAAGTCTGTTGACATGTTGAGGTGCAGTTTTGAACTTTGCAGCTGCAGCCCTTTTTAACTGTTACTTCTCTGTAAAGGAAGTTACAGGCAGTTTAGTGAGTATCTCTGCAGACCTGTGAGAGCAGAGTTCAACAGGTGCAGGGATATAATAATCCATTAATAATCCTGCCCCTTAAACCATAGGAGCAACATAAAAGTGGCCACACACAGAAATGTGAAAGTGTGGTTTTAGGGAGACGTAGAACTGTGTTGGACTTCAGAAAGCTGCACACACTCTCTGCACTGCCAAGAAATAACCAGTAACTCCTGCTACAACCTCATTTCTGTTTGTTTACTGATGAACAGACTGGATCCAACTTCAGCTTTAGGTTTTTTCTTTATGTTTGGACAGAGCCAGATAAGCTAAGCTAAGCTAACCGCATTCTGACAACTTCAAAATTTCCTAAAATATTGACCTATAACCTGTAATTATTCCTTGAAGCTAACCTGTGTGATCAGGTTGTCAACATACAGATGTGTGGTGTCCTATAAGGAGGCGTTGTGTAGCTGCAGTGTGTGAGTGAAATGCCGTTCATACACTCTGACGTGTTCGACCTCGGTGTGCTCCTCTCCTGCTGAGCGACTGTGCAGCTCCGACAGCACCAGGCCGACATTCCTCACCGTTAGTCAGTGTCTTTATTGTCACTCTGTGATCCAAAGTGACAACTCCATCACTGTCAATGATTTTCCACCGGAGCTGAGTCCAGAGGACAACTTCCTCAGATTTAACAAGAGGGACCGCGGGGAGGTGAATACTCCTGTCTCTTCACATTTCCCCGTTGGATCAGATTGTTTTGTTTCCCTTTACATAGGACAGACGGTCAGCGGCACCACAGCTGTGTCCAAAATCTGCCACCAGCTTCTCTCCATCATAGAGGAATCACATCACAGAGGAAAATCTGCCAACCAGACTGTAGCAGGAGCAGCTCGTTGTCTTGTCTCTGTTGATCAATCAAGTCAGAGTCTCTGTATATCACCCACCATCATTCCGCTACATGGGAAACAAACACTCAGACTTGTTTTTATTTCTTTAAACCACTCACAACTGTCTTGGGAGTCTCTGCAAAATAGTGTTCCACCGAAACAAATCAAAACCTTCATCAAAACAACCGATTCCCTGCAAAGAAAACGCCCCAGAAACAGCAAACGACGTATGTTGACTGTGTGACTACAGGATCCTAAACTTATTATTTTTGACCCCGTAGTGTTGGGGACTTTGGGCAGGCTTATACCCATAGTTTCACATTTGTGTTTGTTTTTCTTTATTCCCCCCGTCCTAAGTGGATAAGATGTTTGAGTCTTTTTGTTAAAGTTAAGTTTAAGGTCTGATTTTAGCCCTGAATCAGTCATCCCTGACAGATCAGTTGCCATTTGATGTAAGGTTTGAGAAAAGTCACCTGATTAATCACCTGGACGATCACTGACCTGGTTCTCAGGTGATCTGTTGGAGTTCTGATAGACATTTTGATTGGCGGTCTGCAGTTTGAGGTGCTCTACAATACAACCGCCATCAAAAGATCTGTTATGAACAGCAATGAGCTTTTTAAAATATCACTGGAGCAGTGTTTGATTTGTATTTTGGCTTAAATCTTGACTGAGGCTGAGCTGTGGATAGACCTAGCAGGAAAGTGCCACATATAGGTTGATGTACAAGATTAAAATGCACAGTGTCTGCTCAGGTTTGGGCAGCAGTGTTAAAGAAAACTTTCTTTGTATTTAAATTCATGTCTGTTATCCTATTACAACTTAAATCTACAACAAGGAGGTCAAACAAAAGGAAACTAAACTGAAGTGAACTTTTTGGCTGAATAAACGGTACACGCTGACAGTTTGTGTGGTTTCAGTTCAGAGCGTCGTGTTCAAAGTGTTCCTCTCATCACAGTGATTAATGTTGTTTGTTTAGTTTGAAGTTTGTTCTGGGTGTGACTTCTTGAATGAAGTTTCTATCAGTCTAACAATCATTTAACATAATTAGAGTTGCACTGACGGTCACTGTGATAAGTCAAGCGATGCTTTCACTTTCACTGGATGTGCCAGGAACTTTTTTTTTGTATGTGTGGAAGTTTAGTTAGCTCAGTGAAAGTGTGGCGGTTGTTGACTCAGGTGTGTTGTGGTGTCACGACTCAGGTATGATCCTGGCATTACTTTCATAAGCACAGTGTGGTGGGCAGGACGCCAGGCAGGTTAACAGAGTAGGAACAGACAGTTAACCAGCAACTGTCATTGTCATTCACATAAACACAAAGGTCTGTGTGAGGTTTAATCCGAACACTTCTGCTGTGTGATTACACCACTCGCAGCACAACTATGTTCTTAGAAATTAGGTCACTTCTATGACTGGCTGAAGAGTAGATGATGCTTATATAAATCAGCTATTTGAGCAATAACTGTTATTTTTACATTTTGTTATTATTGCTCTGAGACTGTTGCCTCATTTTGCAGACATGTAGCTGTGGATTATGGCGTTCATAGATTTTTTGTCCAATGTAATGAAATTTAACTTGCGGAATAATTTCAGAACCAAAAATACATAAAATTATTCCTTTATTCTGTTAATAGCATTGAATTGTTTTTTATGTCCAGATGTTTTTGTGATGCCAAAACATTCTCAAGACCCTTCAAACTGAATCTGAAACTGAAACTTGGAGTCAACCATCACGGTCACCTTTACGCAGTGATTGACCAGGTGTATGGCCAAGGTGCATGAAGTTCATGAAGGGGTAATTGATAAGTTGGTGTTCAGTGGTAGAAGGAAATGAATTAAACAGCTCTTGTCACATGCACAGTCCAACAAGTGAAAAAACTCATCACCAAGGTGTCAGGTCACCGGGTCCTGAAACTCCTTGGCTTTGATGAGAGGCAGATCATCACAATATGTCATGTCAAATCATAACCATTGATGAAACTTGGGTCCACCATTTCCAACCATAGACCAAAGAACAGTCGAAACAGTGGAAACGTCTAGAGTCTCTTGCTCCCAAGAAAGCCAAATCTGGGATGCAGAGGGAGTGTTTCTGGTGGACAACCTGGAAACAGGTCACACTATCACAGGAGCAGAATATGATCTCTTGAGACAACCACAGGAGAATGAAGAGGATTCAATGTGGGAAGCTGACAAGAGGAGTGCTGCTCCTCCAGGACAAAACCCCACAAGTCAGCGGAGATGCACGTTTTGCGACCTTTGTTTCCAGCTGTAAAATATGACCATGCTACTTGCGTAATCTTGGTGGACTGAGCATTCGGCACTTGACTGTACTTGCATCCTAATTCACAGAAACGGAGCCCGTAGAGTCTGTAGTTGTGAGAAAATGAAACGGAGAGAGAAATCAGGCACATATAGGGTGTGGAATGCAAATTACTGACATGCAACTTTGGAATTACCCCTGAAGATAAACCAGTCCTATTCAAAATAAGGCTCAGGAAACAGAGTGACAGCATACTGTGACAGTAAGTGTGTTGTTTGTTCATGGTGTTTATTTATTTGGATCTGGATGACTGGAAAGATCTTAACAACCTGACTTGAATGGCACTGGCCTTATGGGAAATTCAGGGAATCAGAGCGCGCAGTACAAGCTGACGGAAACATGCTCATAAGAAAACAAAGATAAAGGACTAAATACTTCCTTCAAAGTCTGATAATAAGTGCATGTTAGATGGACAGAAATAGAATTATTGTCTCTTAACTAAGACAGGAATAATAGTAAACTGTAAATCACTGTGCAGAGGGAGCAGTAGGTGATGTGGCTTGAGTCGGCATCGGCTTTTAGCTACAGACGTCATAGGTAAACTGAGCTGGACAGGGATTTTTTGGGGGCAAATTTCTTGTTAGTGATTCAGTTATTTGCTGAGATGATTCACCCCTGTAGTGAGTGGGTTTTTCACTTTATTGAAGGCAGATTGATCCTCTTTATCGTCATGTTTTGTATTAGTGACGTCCTCACGGCCGTGTGTTTACTTTGGTACTATAACAGATAAATAACAGAAGTGTTTGGGATTTACCAAACTTTCTGTCACATACTGCAACGATTACATTTAAGTGGAATCAGTCATGATGGTCACGTGTTTGTTTGCATGTGTGGTATTCACCTGACTGTCTGAGTGGGACTTCCACCGAGGCAGAAAAAGGAAAAAGGCTGTAAACAGATAAACAGACTGTATGTTCAGGTGTAAAGATTGGCAGCAGAGGATGTGACTCTGTATGAAGCCTGTTGTTTGGAGTCACGTGGCTGACAGATGATTCTTCTAGTTGTCAAATTGTTAGTTGGATTTTCCCAACTAACCCAAGTGACAGAAACTCAGGAAGTGACTGATATGAGCCGGACAGACAAATCTAAACAGCTCACCCCCTCACACACGTACTCACAGCACTACTCAGCTTACATATTTTGTATTATTTACACAACTAATTACACAGGAGTGTGAGATCAAAACTCTATCATCCACAATCTTGTGGCCACTAAATGCACACAGGAAGCATTCCTGCCAAATGTTTAGAGTAAATATAACGTCATTTGCAGCAGAAAAAGCATTTAGTGAAGCACAATACTGCTTGGATGACGTTTTTATTAACAGATAGTACATTTTAATGAAGAGAAGAAGTCACCAAATGTATTTGCAAGGTTTTCACTCAGTATTTCATTAGTTCTCCTACAGTATCAGCTCATAGAAACCTTTAAACCTGCAGTAACTGGTCAAATAACACAAACATAGGACTGACGTAAAACTGCCTTTTCAGCTGATATGTTGAACTTAAAGTATGAATTTCAACAGGACGGATTGTTTATCGGGAAGTTAGTCTTTGAAATTACCTGTTAATAATGACTTACTCATGTTTGTGACTGCATACTGTTTACCAACAATTATGACAACATGAGTAGTAAACAGAATCACAGGAAATATGTTGTTAAAACAGGACACACAGTCTTTGTTTGAACAATAGAATGGGAACTTCCTAACTTCATAATGAAGTAAAAACAAAGGACTGCACCTCCGACCACAACAACATCAACATGTAGCCACACAGATGATTGGGAGAGTGTAACGTACATGGGAAAACATTTCTTTTTTAACACATATACTTACTGAGATAATTTATAACTTACAGATAAGCACATGACCTGTGGAGGAAGGCCAGCGTAGAATCTGCTGGTCAGTAAACTGTAGGAAATATCTGCATCCTTCAAACAACCTGATAAGGGCGGATATTGAATTTATTATATTAGATTGTAAATGTAGGACTTTGGATATGAATGTTTTTAAGTTATGATGATATCATCATCATCCAAAGTCATTAATCATGTTCCATATGGGAAGGCTAGTTTGCACAAGAAAAAGTCTATAAATATATGT